>NW_026600290.1:452500-499781 GCF_029448725.1 Salvelinus fontinalis | reverse complement strand
TAGGGTATGTAAACATTATATTAAGTGGCATTGTTTAAAGTGGCTAGTGGTACATTTTTACATAATTTCCATCAATTCCCATTATTAAAGTGGCTGGAGTTGTGTTGCTCCCTCTTTCTCCCTCCCTCTCCTCCTCTCCCTTCCCTCCTCACCGTTTTCCTCTCTAGCTCCCACTCCTCTCTCTCTCTTTCCCCTGTTGCTCCCTCTTTCTCCCTCCCTCTCCTCCTCTCCCTTCCCTCCTCACCGTTTTCCTCTCTAGCTCCCACTCCTCTCTCTCTCTTTCCCCTGTTGCTCCCTCTTTCTCCCTCCCTCTCCTCCTCTCCCTTCCCTCCTCACCGTTTTCCTCTCTAGCTCCCACTCCTCTCTCTCTCTTTCCCCTGTTGCTCCCTCTTTCTCCCTCCCTCTCCTCCTCTCCCTTCCCTCCTCACCGTTTTCCTCTCTAGCTCCCACTCCTCTCTCTCTCTTTCCCCTGTTGCTCCCTCTTTCTCCCTCCCTCTCCTCCTCTCCCTTCCCTCCTCACCGTTTTCCTCTCTAGCTCCCACTCCTCTCTCTCTCTTTCCCCTGTTGCTCCCTCTTTCTCCCTCCCTCTCCTCCTCTCCCTTCCCTCCTCACCGTTTTCCTCTCTAGCTCCCACTCCTCTCTCTCTCTTTCCCCTGTTGCTCCCTCTTTCTCCCTCCCTCTCCTCCTCTCCCTTCCCTCCTCACCGTTTTCCTCTCTAGCTCCCACTCCTCTCTCTCTCTTTCCCCTGTTGCTCCCTCTTTCTCCCTCCCTCTCCTCCTCTCCCTTCCCTCCTCACCGTTTTCCTCTCTAGCTCCCACTCCTCTCTCTCTCTTTCCCCTGTTGCTCCCTCTTTCTCCCTCCCTCTCCTCCTCTCCCTTCCCTCCTCACCGTTTTCCTCTCTAGCTCCCACTCCTCTCTCTCTCTTTCCCCTGTTGCTCCCTCTTTCTCCCTCCCTCTCCTCCTCTCCCTTCCCTCCTCACCGTTTTCCTCTCTAGCTCCCACTCCTCTCTCTCTCTTTCCCCTGTTGCTCCCTCTTTCTCCCTCCCTCTCCTCCTCTCCCTTCCCTCCTCACCGTTTTCCTCTCTAGCTCCCACTCCTCTCTCTCTCTTTCCCCTGTTGCTCCCTCTTTCTCCCTCCCTCTCCTCCTCTCCCTTCCCTCCTCACCGTTTTCCTCTCTAGCTCCCACTCCTCTCTCTCTCTTTCCCCTGTTGCTCCCTCTTTCTCCCTCCCTCTCCTCCTCTCCCTTCCCTCCTCACCGTTTTCCTCTCTAGCTCCCACTCCTCTCTCTCTCTTTCCCCTGTTGCTCCCTCTTTCTCCCTCCCTCTCCTCCTCTCCCTTCCCTCCTCACCGTTTTCCTCTCTAGCTCCCACTCCTCTCTCTCTCTTTCCCCTGTTGCTCCCTCTTTCTCCCTCCCTCTCCTCCTCTCCCTTCCCTCCTCACCGTTTTCCTCTCTAGCTCCCACTCCTCTCTCTCTCTTTCCCCTGTTGCTCCCTCTTTCTCCCTCCCTCTCCTCCTCTCCCTTCCCTCCTCACCGTTTTCCTCTCTAGCTCCCACTCCTCTCTCTCTCTTTCCCCTGTTGCTCCCTCTTTCTCCCTCCCTCTCCTCCTCTCCCTTCCCTCCTCACCGTTTTCCTCTCTAGCTCCCACTCCTCTCTCTCTCTTTCCCCTGTTGCTCCCTCTTTCTCCCTCCCTCTCCTCCTCTCCCTTCCCTCCTCACCGTTTTCCTCTCTAGCTCCCACTCCTCTCTCTCTCTTTCCCCTGTTGCTCCCTCTTTCTCCCTCCCTCTCCTCCTCTCCCTTCCCTCCTCACCGTTTTCCTCTCTAGCTCCCACTCCTCTCTCTCTCTTTCCCCTGTTGCTCCCTCTTTCTCCCTCCCTCTCCTCCTCTCCCTTCCCTCCTCACCGTTTTCCTCTCTAGCTCCCACTCCTCTCTCTCTCTTTCCCCTGTTGCTCCCTCTTTCTCCCTCCCTCTCCTCCTCTCCCTTCCCTCCTCACCGTTTTCCTCTCTAGCTCCCACTCCTCTCTCTCTCTTTCCCCTGTTGCTCCCTCTTTCTCCCTCCCTCTCCTCCTCTCCCTTCCCTCCTCACCGTTTTCCTCTCTAGCTCCCACTCCTCTCTCTCTCTTTCCCCTGTTGCTCCCTCTTTCTCCCTCCCTCTCCTCCTCTCCCTTCCCTCCTCACCGTTTTCCTCTCTAGCTCCCACTCCTCTCTCTCTCTTTCCCCTGTTGCTCCCTCTTTCTCCCTCCCTCTCCTCCTCTCCCTTCCCTCCTCACCGTTTTCCTCTCTAGCTCCCACTCCTCTCTCTCTCTTTCCCCTGTTGCTCCCTCTTTCTCCCTCCCTCTCCTCCTCTCCCTTCCCTCCTCACCGTTTTCCTCTCTAGCTCCCACTCCTCTCTCTCTCTTTCCCCTGTTGCTCCCTCTTTCTCCCTCCCTCTCCTCCTCTCCCTTCCCTCCTCACCGTTTTCCTCTCTAGCTCCCACTCCTCTCTCTCTCTTTCCCCTGTTGCTCCCTCTTTCTCCCTCCCTCTCCTCCTCTCCCTTCCCTCCTCACCGTTTTCCTCTCTAGCTCCCACTCCTCTCTCTCTCTTTCCCCTGTTGCTCCCTCTTTCTCCCTCCCTCTCCTCCTCTCCCTTCCCTCCTCACCGTTTTCCTCTCTAGCTCCCACTCCTCTCTCTCTCTTTCCCCTGTTGCTCCCTCTTTCTCCCTCCCTCTCCTCCTCTCCCTTCCCTCCCCTCTCCTCTCCTGTCCTCTCTCTCTCTTTCTCTCCCTCACTCTCTCCTCCTTCCCTCTCTCCTTCTTCCCCCTCCTCCTTTCTCCCCCTCTATCTCCCACCCTCCCTCTCTCCTCTCCATCTGTCTCTTGTTCCTCCTTGCCAGTTGACCAGCTGCAATGCATCGTGGGTAGAAGGGCTTTCCCTCCGGGGTTATGCCTACAGTCTCTACAGGTGTGTGTGTGACAGTGTGTGTGTGCGTGTGTGTGTGTGTGTATGTGTGTGTGTGTGTCCAAATGGTAATGGTAACAGTATAGACTCTGTAACAGCAGTAGGTAATGGTAACAGTATAGACTCAGTAACAGCAGTAGGTAATGGTAACAGTATAGACTCAGTAACAGCAGTAGGTAATGGTAACAGTATATCAATCAATCAATCAATTTTATTTTATATAGCCCTTCGTACATCAGATAATATCTCGAAGTGCTGTACAGAAACCCAGCCTAAAACCCCAAACAGCTAGAATGCAGGTGTAGAAGCACGGTGGCTAGGAAAAACTCCCTAGAAAGGCCAAAACCTAGGAAGAAACCTAGAGAGGAACCAGGCTATGAGGGGTGGCCAGTCCTCTTCTGGCTGTGCCGGGTGGAGATTATAACAGAACTATGCCAAGATGTTCAAAAATGTTCATAAGTGACAAGCATGGTCAAATAATAATCATGAATAATTTTCAGTTGGCTTTTCATAGCTGATCATTAAGAGTTGAAAAACAACAGGTCTGGGACAGGTGACGGTTCCATAACCGCAGGCAGAACAGCTGAAACTGGAATAGCAGCAAGGCCAGGCGGACTGGGGACAGCAAGGAGTCACCACGGGTGGCAGTCCCGACGCATGGTCCTAGGGCCCAGGTCCTCCGAGAGAAAGAAAGAGAGAAGGAGAAAATTAGAGATTTTCAAAATGTTCATAAATGACAAGCATGGTCAAATAATAATCAGGAATAAATCTCAGTTGGCTTTTCATAGCCGATCATTAAGAGTTGAAAACAGCAGGTCTGGGACAGGTAGGGGTTCCATAACCGCAGGCAGAAACAGTTGAAACTGGAATAGCAGCAAGGCCGGGCGGACTGGGGACAGCAAGGTGTCAGCATGCCCGGTAGTCCTGACGTATGGTCCTAGGGCTCAGGTTCTCAGAGAGAAAGAGAGAACGAGAGAATTAGAGAGAGCATACTTAAATTCACACAGGACACTGGATAAGACAGGAGAAGTACTCCAGGTATAACCAACTGACCCTAGCCCCCCGACACATAAACTACTGCAGCATAGAATCTGTAACAGCAGTAGGTATTGGTAACAGCATAGAATCTGTAACAGCAGTGGGTAATGGTAACAGTATAGACTCAGTAACAGCAGTAGGTAATGGTAACAGTATAGACTCAGTAACAGCAGTAGGTATTGGTAACAGTATAGACTCAGTAACAGCAGTAGGTAATGGTAACAGTATAGACTCAGTAACATCAGTAGGTAATGGTAACAGTATAGACTCAGTAACAGCAGTAGGTATTGGTAACAGTATAGACACTGTAACAGCAGTAGGTAATGGTAACAGTATAGACTCAGTAACAGCAGTAGGTAATGGTAACAGCATAGAATCTGTAACAGCAGTAGGTAATGGTAACAGTATAGACTCAGTAACAGCAGTAGGTAATGGTAACAGTATAGACTCAGTAACAGCAGTAGGTAATGGTAACAGTATAGACTCAGAGGGTATTAGTCCACTACTAATACAGATATGGATATGAACACACAGCAGCACGTACACATGCAGTATAGTCCCTTCTGGGCCCCTGGTGTGGGGGGGGGGGGTGTGTGTGTGTGTGTGTGTGTGTGTTTTCAAGCGTCTGGCTGTGTGTGTGACATTGTTTGTGTGTGTGTGTGTGTTCAAGCATTCGTTTGTGTGTGTGTGTATGTTTGTGTGTGTGTGTGTGTTCAAGTGTCTGGTTGTGTGTGTGTGACCATTATGTTTCTTTGACGACCACAAAGAGACAGTTTAGAGACTCCGTGACAACCAAAGCCTTCTGTCTGTTTGTGTGTGTGTCTTCCAAACATCACCGTGACGACAGATAATATTGTTTTTCTCTTTCAGCACATCAGACTATCTTTTGGTGTCTTAAGAGAAAGAGAGAGACATCGAGATACAGAGAGAGAGAAAGCAGAGAGAGAGAGAGAGAAGACAGAGAGAGAGAGAGAAAGACAGAGAGAGAGAGAGACACAGAGAGATAGACGGAGAGAGAGAGAGAGAGAGGGGGGGAGGGTGAAACATGTTAGAGGATGAAAGTGTTTCCCAGACACCTAATTACAAATCATGCAGCAGGAGGTGCAGGTGTGTTGTTGTGGGTAAATGGGTTCAGTCTCCCTGTCCTCTATAGAGCAGGAGGGTGTGTTGTAGTGGGTTGTGGGTAAATGGGTTCAGTCTCCTGAATAGCACCCTGTCCTCTATAGAGCAGGAGGTTGTGTTGTGGTGGGTTGTGGGTAAATGGGTTCAGTCTCCTGAATAGCACCCTGTCCTCTATAGAGCAGGAGGGTGTGTTGTAGTGGGTTGTGGGTAAATGGGTTCAGTCTCCTGAATAGCACCCTGTCCTCTATAGAGCAGGAGGGTGTGTTGTAGTGGGTTGTGGGTAAATGGGTTCAGTCTCCTGAATAGCACCCTGTCCTCTATAGAGCAGGAGGGTGTGTTGTAGTGGGTTGTGGGTAAATGGGTTCAGTCTCCTGAATAGCACCCTGTCCTCTATAGAGCAGGAGGGTGTGTTGTAGTGGGTTGTGGGTAAATGGGTTCAGTCTCCTGAATAGCACCCTGTCCTCTATAGAGCAGGAGGGTGTGTTGTAGTGGGTTGTGGGTAAATGGGTTCAGTCTCCCTGTCCTCTATAGAGCAGGAGGGTGTGTTGTAGTGGGTTGTGGGTAAATGGGTTCAGTCTCCTGAATAGCACCCTGTCCTCTATAGAGCAGGAGGGTGTGTTGTAGTGGGTTGTGGGTAAATGGGTTCAGTCTCCCTGTCCTCTATAGAGCAGGAGGGTGTAGTGGGTTGTGGGTAAATGGGTTCAGTCTATAGAGCCCTACAGGACTTACAGGTTCTGAATGATGTCACCGATTGACTCTAAACAGCATCGTTTTTATTGACTTGTCCTTCTGATACGGTGGTTCCATTCTAGTGGGTCGGTCGAGGAGTGTTGGTGTCTCTGAGGGCTCGTTGGCCTGGTTCGATAGCTACCTCTCTCAAAGAGTGCAGTGTATAAAGTCAGAACATCTCCTGTCTCACTGAGGAGTGTTGGTGTCTCTGAGGGCTCGTTGGCCTGGTTCGATAGCTACCTCTCTCAAAGAGTGCCGTGTATAAAGTCAGAACATCTCCTGTCTCACTGAGGAGTGTTGGTGTCTCTGAGGGCTCGTTGGCCTGGTTCGATAGCTACCTCTCTCAAAGAGTGCAGTGTATAAAGTCAGAACATCTCCTGTCTCACTGAGGAGTGTTGGTGTCTCTGAGGGCTCGTTGGCCTGGTTCGATAGCTACCTCTCTCAAAGAGTGCAGTGTATAAAGTCAGAACATCTCCTGTCTCACTGAGGAGTGTTGGTGTCTCTGAGGGCTCGTTGGCCTGGTTCGATAGCTACCTCTCTCAAAGAGTGCAGTGTATAAAGTCAGAACATCTCCTGTCTCACTGAGGAGTGTTGGTGTCTCTGAGGGCTCGTTGGCCTGGTTCGATAGCTACCTCTCTCAAAGAGTGCAGTGTATAAAGTCAGAACATCTCCTGTCTCAGTGTCACGATCTGACCGTAGTTCTTTTGTTATTTCTTTGTTTTCGTTGGTCAGGGCGTGAGTTGGGCGGGTAGTCTATGTTCCTTTTTCTATGTTGTTTTTTTGGCGTTTGGCCTGGTATGATTCTCAATCAGAGGCAGGTGTCGTTAGTTGTCTCTGAGTATCATACTTAGGTAGCCTTTTTCCACCCGTGTTTCGTGTTCATTTTCTGTGTCTGTGTGTTCCACACGGAACTGTTTCGGTTGGTTATTTCACGTGTCGTTTATTGTTTTGTTTGAGTGTTCGATCGTTTTAATAAAGAGCATGAACACGTACCTCGCTGCGCATTGGTCCTCCGATCCTTAGTACTCCTCCTCGTCACAGCAGAACCATTCCTTTATTGGGGGTGTCTTGCTAATTGCCTATAATTTCCACCTTTTGTCTATTCCATTTGCACAACAGCATGTGACATTTATTGTCAATCAGTGTTGCTTCCTAAGTGGACAGTTTGATTTCACAGAAGTGTGATTGACTTGGAGTTACATTGTGTTGTTTAAGTTTTCCCTTAATTTTTTTGAGCAGTGTATATTTAAAACCAAATACTTTTAGACTTTTTTTGTGTCATTTTCTTTGAAGGTATCTTTACTTTTAAGTATGACAGTTGGGTTCTTTTTCCACCACTGTATACTACATACTTAATGAGTATAATGACTATATACTACATACTATACTACATACTACATACTATACACAGACCAACACACAACCAGCCTTATATCAGCTGGAGTGGAAACTAACTGACACACACACACACACACACACACACACACACACACACACACACACACACACACACACACACACACACACACACACACACACACACACACACACACACACACACACACACACACACACACACACACACACACACACACACACACACACACACACTCCATCCTTCGTTCCTTCTCTTTTCTCTAAACAAAGACAGACACAACAGTACTCTTTCCATTCCCTGTTCATCATCTGTCTCTCCTCCTCCTCCTCATCCTCCTCCTCCTCCTCCTCCTCCTCCTCCTCCTCCTCCTCCTCCTCCTCTCCTCTTGTGATCTACAGCTCAGACCATGAGACCTTTATTGCCAGTGTCCGAGGCTCTGTTTGTGTTAGTGTGTGTGTGATCAGTGTGTGTGTGTGATCCAAGGCCGTGGTCGTAGGTCAGTCTAGTCTCCATAGCAACCCTGACCATGGAAACGAACGTTAGAGTTTATGTCTCTCTGAAGACTGAGGGACAAGTGGAGGGACATGGAGTTTATGTCTCTCTGAAGACTGAGGGAAAAGTGGAGGGACGTAGAGTTTATGTCTCTCTGAAGACTGAGGGACAAGTGGAGGGACATAGAGTTTATGTGTGTCTCTGAAGACTGAGGGACAAGTGGAGGGACGTAGAGTTTATGTCTCTCTGAAGACTGAGGGACAAATGGAGGGACATAGAGTTTATGTGTGTCTCTGAAGACTGAGGGACAAGTGGAGGGACGTAGAGTTTATGTCTCTCTGAAGACTGAGGGACAAGTGGAGGGACGTAGAGTTTATGTGTCTCTCTAAAGACTGAGGGACAAGTGGAGGGACGTAGAGTTTATGTGTCTCTGAAGACTGAGGGACAAGTGGAGGGACGTAGAGTTTTTGTGTCTCTCTGAAGACTGAGGGACAAGTGGAAGGACATAGAGTTTATGTGTCTCTCTGAAGACTGAGGGACAAGTGGAGGGACGTAGACTTTATGTGTCTCTCTGAAGACTGAGGGACAAGTGGAGGGACGTAGAGTTTATGTCTCTCTGAAGACTGAGGGACAAGTGGAGGGACGTAGAGTTTATGTCTCTCTGAAGACTGAGGGACAAGTGGAGGGACATGGAGTTTATGTCTCTCTGAAGACTGAGGGAAAAGTGGAGGGACGTAGAGTTTATGTGTCTCTGAAGACTGAGGGACAAGTGGAGGGACGTAGAGTTTATGTCTCTCTGAAGACTGAGGGACAAGTGGAGGGACGTAGAGTTTATGTGTGTCTCTGAAGACTGAGGGACAAGTGGAGGGACGTAGAGTTTATGTCTCTCTGAAGACTGAGGGACAAGTGGAGGGACATAGAGTTTATGTGTGTCTCTGAAGACTGAGGGACAAGTGGAGGGACGTAGAGTTTTTGTGTCTCTGAAGACTGAGGGACAAGTGGAGGGACGTAGAGTTTATGTCTCTCTGAAGACTGAGGGACAAGTGGAGGGACACAGAGTTTATGTCTCTCTGAAGACTGAGGGACGTAGAGTTTATGTCTCTGAAGACTGAGGGACAAGTGGAGGGACGTAGAGTTTATGTCTCTCCGAAGACTGAGGGACAAGTGGAGGGACGTAGAGTTTATGTGTCTCTCTAAAGACTGAGGGACAAGTGGAGGGACGTAGAGTTTATGTGTCTCTGAAGACTGAGGGACAAGTGGAGGGACGTAGAGTTTTTGTGTCTCTCTGAAGACTGAGGGACAAGTGGAAGGACATAGAGTTTATGTGTCTCTCTGAAGACTGAGGGACAAGTGGAGGGACGTAGACTTTATGTGTCTCTCTGAAGACTGAGGGACAAGTGGAGGGACGTAGAGTTTATGTCTCTCTGAAGACTGAGGGACAAGTGGAGGGACGTAGAGTTTATGTCTCTCTGAAGACTGAGGGACAAGTGGAGGGACATAGAGTTTATGTGTCTCTGAAGACTGAGGGACAAGTGGAGGGACATATAGTTTATGTCTCTCTGAAGACTGAGGGACAAGTGGAGGGACATAGAGTTTATGTGTGTCTCTGAAGACTGAGGGACAAGTGGAGGGACGTAGAGTTTATGTCTCTCTGAAGACTGAGGGACAAGTGGAGGGACGTAGAGTTTATGTGTCTCTCTGAAGACTGAGGGACAAGTGGAGGGACGTAGAGTTTATGTCTCTCTGAAGACTGAGGGACAAGTGTAGGGACATAGAGTTTATGTCTCTCTGAAGACTGAGGGGCAAGTGGAGGGACGTAGAGTTTATGTGTCTCTGAAGACTGAGGGACAAGTGGAGGGACATAGAGTTTATGTGTGTCTCTGAAGACTGAGGGACAAGTGGAGGGACGTAGAGTTTATGTCTCTCTGAAGACTGAGGGACAAGTGGAGGGACATAGAGTTTATGTGTCTCTGAAGACTAAGGGACAAGTGGAGGGACGTAGAGTTTATGTGTCTCTCTGAAGACTGAGGGACAAGTGGAGGGACATAGAGTTTATGTGTCTCTCTGAAGACTGATGGACAAGTGGAGGGACGTAGAGTTTATGTGTCTCTCTGAAGACTGAGGGACAAGTGGAGGGACGTAGAGTTTATGTGTCTCTCTGAAGACTGAGGGACAAGTGGAGGGACGTAGAGTTTATGTGTCTCTCTGAAGACTGAGGGACAAGTGGAGGGACGTAGAGTTTATGTGTCTCTCTGAAGACTGAGGGACAAGTGGAGGGACATAGAGTTTATGTCTCTCTGAAGACTGAGGGACAAGTGGAGCGACATAGAGTTTATGTCTCTCTCTGAAGACTGAGGGACAAGTGGAGGGACGTAGAGTTTATGTCTCTCTGAAGACTGAGGGACAAGTGTAGGGACATAGAGTTTATGTATGTCTCTCAGCAGGAATGTTGTATATTTATTTATTTATTTTTTTATTTTTTTATTTCACCTTTATTTAACCAGGTAGGCTAGTTGAGAACAAGTTCTCATTTGCAACTGCGACCTGGCCAAGATAAAGCATAGCAGTGTGAACAGACAACAACACAGAGTTACACATGGAGTAAACAATATACAAGTCAATAACATGGTAGAAAAAAGAGAATCTATATACAATGTGTGCAAAAGGCATGAGGTAGGCAATAAATCGAATAATTACAATTTAGCAGATTAACACTGGAGTGATAAATCATCAGATGATCATGTGCAAGAAGAGATACTGGTGTGCAAAAGAGCAGAAAAGTAAATAAATCAAAGCAGTATGGGGGTGAGGTAGGTAAATTTGGTGGGTAGTTTACAGATGGACTAAAGAATGACCAGCTGCAGCGATCGGTTAGCTGCTCGGATAGCAGATTTTTAAAGTTGTTGAGGGAGATAAAAGTCTCCAACTTCAGAGATTTTTGCAATTCGTTCCAGTCGCAGGCAGCAGAGAACTGGAAGGAAAGGCGTCCAAATGAGGTTTTGGCTTTAGGGATGATCAGTGAGATACACCTGCTGGAGCGCGTGCTACGGGTGGGTGTAGCCATCGTGACCAGTGAACTGAGATAAGGCGGCACTTTACCTAGCATAGCCTTGTAGATGACCTGGAGCCAGTGGGTCTGACGACGAACATGTAGCGAGGGCCAGCCGACTAGGGCATACAGGTCGCAGTGGTGGGTCGTATAAGGTGCTTTAGTAACAAAACGGATGGCACTGTGATAAACTGCATCCAGTTTGCTGAGTAGAGTATTGGAAGCTATTTTGTAGATGACATCGCCGAAGTCGAGGATCGGTAGGATAGTCAGTTTTACTAGGGTAAGTTTGGCGGCGTGAGTGAAGGAGGCTTTGTTGCGGAATAGAAAGCTGACTCTAGATTTGATTTTGGATTGGAGATGTTTGATATGAGTCTGGAAGGAGAGTTTGCAGTCTAGCCACACACCTAGGTACTTATAGATGTCCACATATTCTAGGTCGGAACCGTCCAGGGTGGTGATGCTAGTCGGGCGTGCGGGTGCAGGCAGCGAGCGGTTGAAAAGCATGCATTTGGTTTTACTAGCGTTTAAGAGCAGTTGGAGGCCACGGAAGGAGTGTTGTATGGCATTGAAGCTCGTTTGGAGGTTAGATAGCACAGTGTCCAGGGAAGGGCCGGAAGTATACAGAATGGTGTCGTCTGCGTAGAGGTGGATCAGGGAATCGCCCGCAGCAAGAGCAACATCATTGATGTATACAGAGAAAAGAGTCGGCCCGAGAATTGAACCCTGTGGTACCCCCATAGAGACTGCCAGAGGACCGGACAACATGCCCTCCGATTTGACACACTGAACTCTGTCTGCAAAGTAGTTGGTGAACCAGGCAAGGCAGTCATTAGAAAAACCGAGGCTATTGAGTCTGCCGATAAGAATATGGTGATTGACAGAGTCGAAAGCCTTGGCCAGGTCGATGAAGACGGCTGCACAGTAATGTCTTTTATCGATGGCGGTTATGATATCGTTTAGTACCTTGAGCGTGGCTGAGGTGCACCCGTGACCGGCTCGGAAACCGGATTGCACAGCGGAGAAGGTACGGTGGGATTCGAGATGGTCAGTGATCTGTTTGTTGACTTGGCTTTCGAAGACCTTAGCTAGGCAGGGCAGGATGGATATAGGTCTGTAACAGTTTGGGTCCAGGGTGTCTCCCCCTTTGAAGAGGGGGATGACAGCGGCAGCTTTCCAATCCTTGGGGATCTCAGATTATACGAAGGAGAGGTTGAACAGGCTGGTAATAGGGGGTGCGACAATGGCGGCGGACAGTTTCAGAAATAGGGGTTCCAGATTGTCAAGCCCAGCTGATTTGTATGGGTCCAGGTTTTCCAGCTCTTTCAGAACATCTGCTATCTGGATATGGGTAAAGGAGAAGCTGGGGAGGCTTGGGCGAGTAGCAGCGGGGGGGGGCGTGGCTGTTGGCCAAGGTTGGAGTCGCCAGGTGGAAGGCATGGCCAGCCATTGAGAAATGTTTGTTGAAGTTTTCGATTATCACGGACTTATCAGTGGTGACCGTGTTATCTAGCCTCAGTGCAGTGGGCAGCTGGGAGGAGGTGCTCTTGTTTTCCATGGACTTTACAGTATCCCAGAACTTTTTGGAGTTAGAGCTACAGGATGCAAATTTCTGCTTGAAAAAGCTGGCCTTTGCTTTCCTGACTGACTGCGTGTATTGGTTCCTGACTTCCCTGAACAGTTGCATATCACAGGGGCTCTTCGATGCTATTGCAGTTCGCCACAGGATGTTTTTGTGCTGGTCGAGGGCAGTCAGGTCTGGAGTGAACCAAGGGCTATATCTGTTCTTGGTTCTGCATTTTTTGAACGGAGCATGCTTGTCTAATATGGTGAGGAAGTAACTTTTAAAGAATGACCAGGCATCCTCAACTGACGGGATGAGGTCAATATCCTTCCAGGGTACCCGGGCCAGGTCGATTAGAAAGGCCTGCTCGCAGAAGTGTTTCAGGGAGCGTTTGACAGTGATGAGGGGTGGTCGTTTGACCGTGGACCCGTGGCGGATACAGGCAATGAGGCAGTGATCGCTGAGATCTTGATTGAAGACAGCAGAGGTGTATTTGGAGGGCAAGTTGGTCAGGATAATGTCTATTAGGGTGCCCATGTTTACGGATTTAGGGTTGTACCTGGTGGGTTCCTTGATGATTTGTGTGAGATTGAGGGCATCAAGCTTAGATTGTAGGACTGCCGGGGTGTTAAGCATATCCCAGTTTAGGTCACCTAACAGAACAAACTCTGAAGCTAGATGGGGAGCGATCAATTCACAGATGGTGTCCAGGGCACAGCTGGGAGCTGAGGGGGGTCGGTAGCAGGCGGCAACAGTGAGAGACTTATTTCTGGAGAGATTAATTTTTAAAATTAGAAGTTCGAACTGTTTGGGCATAGACCTGGAAAGTATGACAGAACTTTGCAGGCTATCTCTGCAGTAGATTGCAACTCCCCCCCCTTTGGCAGTTCTATCTTGACGGAAAGTGTTATAGTTGGGTATGGAAATCTCAGAGTTTTTGGTGGCCTTCCTAAGCCAGGATTCAGACACTGCAAGGACATCAGGGTTGGCAGAGTGTGCTAAAGCGGTGAGTAAGGCAAACTTAGGGAGGAGGCTTCTGATGTTGACATGCATGAGGCCAAGGCTTTTTCGATCACAGAAGTCAACAAATGAGGGTGACTGGGGACATGCAGGGCCTGGGTTTACCTCCACATCACCCGAGGAACAGAGTAGTAGTAGGATGAGGGTGCGGGTGCGGCTAAAGGCTATCAAAACTGGTCGCCTAGAGCGTTGGGGACAAGGAATAAAAGGAGCAGATTTATGGGTGTGGTAGAATAGATTCTGGGCATAATGTGCAGACCAGGGTATGGTGGGGCACGGGTACAGCGGAGGCAAGCCCAGGCACTGGGTGATGATAAGAGAGGTTGTATCTCTGGACATGCTGGTCTCAATGGGTGAGGTCACCGCATGTGTGGGGGGTGGGACAAAGGAGGTATCAGAGGTACGGAGAGTGGAACTACGGGGTCCATTGCAAACCAAAACAATGATAACTAGCCTGAACAACAGTATGCAAGGCATATTGATATTTGAGAGAGACATACAATAAGGCATAAAGTGATTGCAGGTCATGATTGGGAGAGCTAGCTAAAACAGCTGGTGAGATAACAGCAGCTAGTCAGCTAACACAGCAACAGAAGGTAAAAATGGCGACGACTGGGCAGAGAGGGTCGGATTAACTACACACAGATCCTGAGTTAAGGCACAGAGCCGACAGATAAAACACAAATAAACAGAATGGAGTACCGTGAATTAATGGACATTCAAGCAGGCATCAGCTATGTAGCCAAGTGATCATAGTGTCCAGGGGGCAGCCGTAGATGGAGTAGTGAGGCCTCCACTAAGCTAGCACGCGTTTAAAGTTAGTAGCCCGGGGGGGTGATCTGCTCAGACGGAGGGGGTCTGCTCAGACGGAGGGGGTCTGCTCAGACGGAGGCCGGTTGAGGGCACCGGTTGAGGGCACGTCTGCAAACCAGACGTGGTCGTGTCGACAGAGAATCCAAGCCGGATAGCGATGGCGAAAGAGAGGTTGTGAATTGTAGAATTGTGTTTGCTAACTGGTGCTAGCTTCCTGGCTGCGCTAGCTGCAAGATAAGCTAGCAGTTAGCAGACCGGGGCAGGCAAGTTAGCCTTTGGGGGACGTCGCGATGGGGGGGGAAGTCTGTTTTTGCCTCTTCGTGCGGTGACGTCGATAGACCAGTCGTGGAATTAGTAGGGTTCCAGGTAGCTCTAGGTAGCTAACAGGCCTAGTAGGTTAGCAGAATGGGCCTTCAGCGGGCGTCACGCCTGAGGGGCCTGTTGGAGTCCCTGGGCAGATTATGTCGGTATTCCAGTCGTAGAGGATAGGCGGGGTTCCGTGCTCCGTACCGGCAGTAAATGGGTCCGTGTCTTGTAGCCCAGGAGTGGGCTTCAGTGGTAGCACAGGAGCCCTAGCCAATTAGCTTCAGGCTAATTGGTGCCTGCTCCGGGATGGAAACGCTAGCCAGGAGTGGTCACCTGGGATTGTGGTTAGCTAGTTGTGAAGATCCAGATGAAAATGTTCAGAGTTTGCGGTAGGAATCCGGGGATATGGAGAGAAATAGGTCCGTTATGCTCTGGTTTTAGTCACGTTGTTCGAACTAGCGAGAGCGGTCATCAGCTAAAGGTTAGCTGATGACCGCTAGCAATGGTTTGCTAACTGATAGCTGGTAGGCAGTTAGCTAGCTATCTTCAGTAGATGGATTCCAGATCAGAAGTAAATAGAAATACTTTAGAAAAAAGCAGATCCACGCCACATTGGGTGAGGCGGGTTGCAGGAGAGTATTTAGAAGTTGAGGTTTAAGAAAGTATTTTTAAAAGATATGCGAAGAAAAAGATGTAAAAAGATATATACAAGGGACACGGGACACGACAGGACAAAGACGTCTACACTGCTACGCCGTCTTGGAAGAACTGAGAACTTGTGTCGTTGTTCTAACAGTGGTTCCCTCTCTCTTCTCTCTCTTCTCTCCTCCATTGCTGTGTTCCTGGTCTGCTGTGTTCCTGGTCTGCTGTGTTCCTGGTCTGCTGTGTTCCTGGTCTGCTGTGTTCCTGGTCTGCTGTGTTCCTGGTCTGCTGTGTTCCTGGTCTGCTGTGTGTCTCAGGTAGGTGATATTGTGGGACTGTGGGTTACGAGTGCTTGGTGTCCTACGCTGTTGAAGGCTGGACTGATCGCTCACCAGTTGTACATCTGCAGGGGCTGGTGTGTGTGTGTGTGTGTGTGTGTGTGTGTGTGTGTGTGTGTGTGTGTGTGTGTGTGTGTGTGTGTGTGTGTGTGTGTGTGTGTGTGTGTGTGTGTGTGTGTGTGTGGGGGAAAAGTGCTTTACCGTAGAGAGAAGCTCCTCTAATGTATTTACGGAGCCCAGACCCAGCAGTCCAATATGAAACACACTCTAACCTGCCGCCGTGTTGTGTGTATTAAATCTAAAGGGAGACTATAAATATTTAGCATCACACACACACACACACACACACACACACACACACACACACACACACACACACACACACACACACACACACACACACACACACACACACACACTGACACACACATACACGCACACACACACACACACACTGACACACACACACACTCACACACACACACACACATACACGCACGCACACACACACACACATATACACGCACACACACATCCACATACACACACACACACACACACACACACACACACACCCCCACTAGGGTATGTGCTGAAACTGGATATCGTAATGACTTAGACTTTTACTGTGCAGTTCATCAGTGGGGCTGAGGAACAGCCTCCACTCATATCAATATGTTAAATGAAATCTAAACGGATTAGCTAATTCACCACACTAACGTGATATAGTTAGAATGACACTATGATATAGGAAATAAGCAGAGAAATGGCCCAGTCTGGAGTAAGTAGAGAAATGGCCCAGTCTGGAAAAAGCAGAGAAATGCCCAGTCTGGAGTAAGTAGAGAAATGGCCCAGTCTGGAGTAAGTAGAGAAATGGCCCAGTCTGGAAAAAGCAGAGAAATGCCCAGTCTGGAGTAAGTAGAGAAATGCCCAGTCTGGAGTAAGTAGAGAAATGCCCAGTCTGGAGTAAGTAGAGGAATGGACCAGTCTGGAGTAAGTAGAGAAATGGCCCAGTCGGGAGTAAGTAGAGAAATGGACCAGTCTGGAGTAAGTGGAGAAATGGCCCAGTCTGGAAAAAGCAGAGAAATGGACCAGTCTGGAGTAAGTGGAGAAATGGCCCAGTCTGGAATAAGCAGAGAAATGGCCAAGTCTGGAATAAGCAGAGAAATGGCCCACTCTGGAGTAAGAAGAGAAATGGCCCAGTCTGGAGTAAGTGGAGAAATGGCCCAGTCTGGAAAAAGCAGAGAAATGGCCCAGTCTGGAGTAAGTAGAGAAATGGCCCAGTCTGGAGTAAGTGGAGAAATGGCCCAGTCTGGAATAAGTAGAGAAATGGCCCAGTCTGGAATAAGCAGAGAAATGGCCCAGTCTGGAATAAGTAGAGAAATGGCCCAGTCTGGAATAAGTAGAGAAATGGCCCAGTCTGGAATAAGTAGAGAAATGTCCCAGTCTGGAATAAGTAGAGAAATGGCCCAGTCTGGAATAAGCAGAGAAATGGCCCAGTCTGGAAAAAGCAGAGAAATGGCCCACTCTGGAATGATCTAGTCATTAAGGACAGAAAACCATTATATTAGATATCAGGATATTTGGAGTAGCACAACACCAACCCTAACACACACACACACACACACACACACACACACACACACACACACACACACACACACACACACACACACACACACACACACACACACACACACACACACACACACACACACACACACACACACACACACACACACACACACACACACACTGTAGATGTTTATCACCTGTATTGTTTGTGCCAATCATCCTTGTTATCAGTGGAAGTAAATGTGTGATGTGTGTGTGTGTGTGTGTGTGTGTGTGTGTGTGTGTGTGTGTGTGTGTGTGTGTGTGTGTGTGTGTGTGTGTGTGTGTGTGTGCGTACCATCGATTTCTGAGTGTCATCTCATTACCTTATACTTTAAAATAATATATATATATTTTTTATATATTTAACCTTTATAGAAAAGTCAGTTAATAAGAACTTAAGAACAAATTCTTATTTACAATGCCGGCCTACCCTAACCCTAACGCGGATGACATTGTGCGGTGCCCAATGGGACTCCCCATCACGCCCGGTTGGGATACAGCCTGGATCCTTTAGAGATGATTCTCTCTCTCTCTCTCTCCTTGGAGGATGAGAGCGGGGCTCTCTTAATACCCTACCTGATAGTGTGTATGTGATGTTTTTGCGTGTGTGTGTATCTGAGAATGTGTGTGTGTGTTAGTGAGGGAGATATATGTGCTTTAGAGCATGGAGATGGTGTGTTGTGAATACATACCAGGAAAACGCATAACTCAACACTCTGACTGGGAGAGGAAGAGAGAGGGAGAGAGAGATAGGGGAGAGGGAGGAAGAGAGAGAGAGAGAGGAGAGAGAGGAAGAGAGAGAGAGAGAGGAGAGAGGGGTATAGAGAGAAGAGACAGGGTTTTCTCATCAGAGAAGTTTTCATCTTTAAAGGAATGGAGAGAGAGAGGAGGAGGAAGAGAGAGAGAGATAGGGGAGAGAGAGATAGGGGAAATGGAGGAAGAGAGAGAGAGAGAGAGAGAGGAGAGACAGGGTTTTCTCATCAGAGAAGTTTTCATCTTTAAAGGAATGGAGAGAGAGAGGAGGGAGAGAGGAGAGAGAGAGAGGAGGAGAGAGAGATAGATATAGAGAGAGAGGTAAAATTTTAAGTTAAAGTTAAAAGCAAAAATGTTCTAAGGTATGAAATCTTCCTCTACTTCTCTGCTGTTTGAACAAAACCACACAACTACTGACACCAACCACACAACTACTGACAACAGCCACATACCTACTGACAACAACCATACAACTACTGACAACAGCCACATACCTACTGACAGCAGTCACACAACTACTGACAACAACCACACAACTACTGACAACAACCACACAACTACTGACAACAGCCACACAACTACTGACAACAGTCATATACCTACTGACAACAGTCATATATCTACTGACAACAACCACACAACTACTGACACCAACCACACAACCACTGACAGTCACATACCTACTGACAACAGCCACATACCTACTGACAACAGTCACACAACTACTGACAATGGTCACAAAACTACTGACAATAGTCACATAACTACTGACAACAGTCATATACCTACTGACAACAGTCATATACCTACTGACAACAATCATATATCTACTGACAACAGCCACACAACTACTGACAACAGTCATATACCTACTGACAACAGTCATATAACTACTGACAACAGCCATATAACTACTGACAACAGTCATATAACTACTGACAACAGCCATATAACTACTGACAACAGTCATATAACTACTGCCAACAGCCGCACAACTACTGACAACAGTCATACAACTACTGACAACAGTCATACAAGTACTGACAACAGCCATACAAGTACTGACAACAGCCACACAACTACTGACAACAGCCACACAACTACTGACAACAGTCATACAAGTACTGACAACAGTCATATACCTACTGACAACAGTCATATACCCACTGACAACAACCATATAACTACTGACAACAGCCATATAACTACTGACAACAGCCACACAACTACTGACAACAGCCGCACAACTACTGACAGCCACACAACTACTGACAACAGCCACACAACCACTGACAACAACCACACAACCACTGACAACAGCCACACAACCACTGACAACAGCCACACAACCACTGACAACAGCCACACAACTACTGACAGCCACACAACCACTGACAACAGCCACACAACTACTAACAACAGCCACACAACTACTGACAGCCACACAACCACTGACAACAGCCACACAACCACTGACAACAGCCACACAACCATTGACAACAGCCACACAACTACTGACAGCCACACAACCACTGACAACAGCCACACAACTACTGACAACAGCCACACAACCACTGACAGCCACACAACCACTGACAACAACCACACAACCACTGACAACAGCCACACAACCACTGACAACAGCCACACAACCACTGACAACAGCCACATAACCACTGACAACAGCCACACAACCACTGACAACAGCCACATAACCACTGACAACAGCCACACAACCACTGACAACAGCCACACAACCACTGACAACAGCCACACAACCACTGACAACAGTCATACAACTACTGACAACAACAATACAACTACTGACAACAGCCACATAACCACTGACAACAACCACACAACCACTGACAACAGCCACACAACCACTGACAACAGCCGCACAACTACTGACAGCCACACAACTACTGACAACAGCCACACAACCACTGACAACAACCACACAGCCACTGACAACAGTCATACAACTACTACAACAGCCACACAACCACTGACAACAGCCACACAACTACTGACAGCCACACAACCACTGACAACAGCCACACAACTACTAACAACAGCCACACAACTACTGACAGCCACACAACCACTGACAACAGTCATACAACTACTGACAACAGCCGCACAACTACTGACAACAGTCATACAACTACTGACAACAGCCACACAACTACTGACAACAGCCACACAACTACTGACAACAGTCATACAACTACTGACAACAGCCACACAACTACTAACAACAGCCACACAACTACTGACAGCCACACAACCACTGACAACAGTCATACAGCCACTGACAACAGTCATACAACTACTGACAACAGCCACACAACCACTGACAACAGCCACACAACTACTGACAGCCACACAACCACTGACAAAAGCCGCACAACTACTAACAACAGCCACACAACTACTGACAGCCACACAACCACTGACAACAGTCATACAACTACTGACAACAGCCACACAACTACTGACAACAGTCACACAACCACTGACAACAGCCACACAACTACTGACAACAGTCATACAGCCACTGACAACAGTCATACAACTACTGACAACAGCCACACAACTACTGACAACAGCCGCACAACTACTGACAACAGTCATACAACTACTGACAGCCACACAACTACTGACAACAGCCACACAACCACTGACAACAGCCGCACAACTACTGACAGCCACACAACTACTGACAACAGCCACACAACCACTGACAACAACCACACAGCCACTGACAACAGCCACACAACCACTGACAACAGCCACACAACCACTGACAACAGCCACACAACTACTGACAGCCACACAACCACTGACAACAGCCACACAACTACTAACAACAGCCACACAACTACTGACAGCCACACAACCACTGACAACAACCACACAACCACTGACAACAGCCACACAACCACTGACAACAGCCACACAACCACTGACAACAGCCACATAACCACTGACAACAGCCACACAACCATTGACAACAGCCACACAACTACTGACAACAGCCACACAACCACTGACAACAGCCACACAACTACTGACAGCCACACAACCACTGACAGCCACACAACTACTGACAACAGCCACATACCTACTGACAACAGTCACACAACTACTGACAATGCCACACAACCACAGACAACAGCCACACAACTACTGACACCAGCCATATACCTACTTACAACAGTCACATAACTACTGACAACAGTCATATAACTACTGACAACAGTCATATACCTACTGACAACAGCCATACAACTACTGACAACAGCCACACAACTACTGACAACAGTCATATAACTACTGACAACAGTCATATACCCACTGACAACAGCCATATACCTACTGACAACAGTCATACAACTACTGACAACAGTCATATACCTACTGACAACAGTCATATACCTACTGACAACAGTCACATAACTACTGACAACAGCCACACAACTACTGACAACAACCACACAACCACTGACAACAGCCACACAACCACTGACAACAGCCACACAACTACTGACAACAGCCGCACAACTACTGACAGCCACACAACTACTGACAACAGCCACACAACCACTGACAACAACCACACAGCCACTGACAACAGCCACACAACCACTGACAACAGCCACACAACCACTGACAACAGCCACACAACTACTGACAGCCACACAACCACTGACAACAGCCACACAACTACTAACAACAGCCACACAACTACTGACAGCCACACAACCACTGACAACAACCACACAACCACTGACAACAGCCACACAACCACTGACAACAGCCACACAACCACTGACAACAGCCACACAACCATTGACAACAGCCACACAACTACTGACAACAGCCACACAACCACTGACAACAGCCACACAACCACTGACAACAACCACACAACTACTAACAACAGCCACACAACCACTGACAGCCACACAACTACTGACAACAGCCACACAACCACAGACAACAGCCACACAACTACTGACAACAGCCACACAACTACTGACAACAGCCATATACCTACTGACAGCAGTCACATACCCACTGACAACAACCACACAACTACTGACAACAGTCATATACCTACTGACAGCAGTCACATACCCACTGACAACAGCCATACAACTACTGACAACAGTCATATACCTACTGACAACAGCCATACAACTACTGACAACAGCCACACAACTACTGACAGCCATACAACTACTGACAACAGTCATATACCTACTGACAACAGTCATATAACTACTGACAACAGTCATACAACTACTGACAACAATCATATATCTACTGACAACAGCCACACAACCACTGACAACAGCCACACAACTACTGACAACAGCCGCACAACCACTGACAACAGCCACACAACTACTGACAGCCACACAACCACTGACAACAGCCACACAACCACTGACAACAGCCACACAACCACTGACAACAGCCACACAACTACTGACAGCCACACAACCACTGACAACAGCCACACAACTACTAACAACAGCCACACAACTACTGACAGCCACACAACCACTGACAACAACCACACAACCACTGACAACAGCCACACAACCACTGACAACAGCCACATAACCACTGACAACAGCCACACAACCACTGACAACAGCCACACAACCACTGACAACAGCCACATAACCACTGACAACAGCCACACAACCACTGACAGCCACACAACTACTGACAACAGTCATATACCTACTGACAACAGCCACACAACCACAGACAACAGCCACACAACCACTGACAACAGCCACATAACCACTGACAACAGCCACACAACCATTGACAACAGCCACACAACTACTGACAACAGCCACACAACCACTGACAACAGCCACACAACTACTGACAACAGCCACACAACCACTGACAACAGCCACACAACTACTGACAACAGCCACACAACTACTGACAACAGCCACACAACTACTGACAACAGTCATACAACTACTGACAACAGTCATATACCTACTGACAACAGTCACATACCTACTGACACCAGTCATATACCTACTGACAACAGTCATATACCTACTGACAACAGTCATATAACTACTGACAACAGTCATATACCTACTGACAACAGTCACATACCTACTGACAACAGTCACATACCTACTGACAACAGTCATATAACTACTGTCAACAGTCATATACCTACTGACAACAGTCATACAACTACTGACAACAGTCATACAACTACTGACAACAGTCATATACCTACTGGCTGTTTCCCATCAGCTGTCTGAGGAACAGGCTGAATGATTAGGTTGTATTTACAATGGTGTTTGTTCTTCACTGGTTGCCCTTTTCTAGTGGCAACAGGTCAAATCTTGCTGCTGTGATGCACACTGTGGTATTTCACCCAATAGATATGGGAGTTTATAAACATCGGTTTTGTTTTCGAATTCTTTGTGGATCTGTGTAATCTGAGGGAATTATGTCTCTCTAATATGGTCATACATTTGGCAGGAGGTTAGGAAGTGCAGCTCAGTTTCCACCTCATTTTGTGGGCAGTGAGCACATAGCCTGTCTTCTCTTGAGAGCCAGGTCTTTCTCAATAGTGAGGCTGTGCTCACTGAGTCTGTACATAGTCAGAGCTTTCCGTAAATTTGGGTCAGTCACAGTGGTCAGGTATTCTGCCACTATGTACTCTCTGTTTAGGGCCAAATAGCATTCTAGTTTGCTCTGATTTTTCTTTCCAATGTGTCAAGTAATTATCTTTTTGTTTTCTCATGATTTGGTTGGTTCTAATTATGTTGCTGTCCTGGGGCTCTCTCTCTCTCTCTCTCTCTCTTTCTCTCTCTCTCTCTCTCTAACTGTCTCTCTCTCGCTCTGTCTCTCTCTCTCTCTCTCTCTCTCTCTCTCTCTCTCTCTCTCTCTCTCTCTCTCTCTACCTTTATTCTGTATCTCTGTTTTCATTCTCTCTCTCTTTCTTTCTTTTCTCTCTCCCATCTCCCATTCACACCCCCCCATCTTTCCCCGTCCCCCATCTCTCTCCCATCTCTCTCCCATCTCCCCCCATATGTCCCCCATCTCCCATCTCTCTCCCATATCTCTCCCATCTTTCCCCCATATCCCATCTCTCTCCCATCTTTCCCCCATCTCCCATCTTTCCCCCATCTCCCATCTTTCCCCCATCTCCCATCTTTCCCAATCTCTCATCTTTCCCCCATCTCCCATCTTTCCCTATCTCCCATCTCTCTCCCATCTCCCATCTCTCATCTTTCCCCCATGTCTCATCTCTCAGCTCTATATGATTGGTGTCCCAGAGTGCTTAGTTCTTGTTAGCGGGAGAGGAGAGGAGAGGGAGGAGAGGAGAGGAGTGAGAGGAGAGGAGAAGAGGGGGAGGAGAGGAGAGCAGAAGAGGAGCAAGGAAGACTTCCTGTTACAAACTCTCGCCTCCCTCTCTCTCCATCAACTCTCCCGCAGCAATTACTTGTCCAGTCGCAAGGGTACATCATCAATCCCATGATTCATTGTGTGTTGCCACGGTAATGGCAGCCACTCTGATTGAACCGAGTTTGTGTGTGTGTGTGTTTGTGTGTGTGTTTGCATGTGTTTCTGTGTGTATGAGTGTGTGTTTCTGTGTGTATGAGTGTGTGTTTCAGTGTGTGTTTCAGTGTGTGTTTGCGTGTGTGTTCCAGTGTGTGTTTCAGTGTGTGTTTGCGTCCGTTTCTGTGTGTGTGATTGTGTTTCTGTTGAAATGTGAACCTAGCCCTTTCTCCCTCAGAACAGCCTCAATTCATTGGGTTATGGACTCTACAAGGTGTCTAAGCGTTCCACAGGGGTGCTGGCCCATGTTGACGCCACAGTGATGCTGGCCCGTGTTGACTCCACAGTGATGCTGGCCCGTGTTGACTCCACAGTGATGCTGGCCCATGTTGACTCCACAGTGATGCTGGCCCATGTTGACTCCACAGGGATGCTGGCCCATGTTGACGCCACAGGGATGCTGGTCCGTGTTGACGCCACAGTGATGCTGGCCCGTGTTGACTCCACAGTGATGCTGGCCCATGTTGACTCCACAGGGATGCTGGCCCATGTTGACTCCACAGGGATGCTGGTCCATGTTGACTCCACAGGGATGCTGGCCCATGTTGACTCCACAGGGATGCTGGCCCATGTTGACTCCACAGGGGTGCTGGCCCATGTTGACTCCACATGGATGCTGGCCCATGTTGACTCCACAGTGATGCTGGCCCGTGTTGACTCCACAGGGATGCTGGTCCATGTTGACTCTACAGGGATGCTGGCCCGTGTTGACGCCACAGTGATGCTGGTCCATGTTGACTCCACAGGGATGCTGGCCCGTGTTGACTCCACAGTGATGCTGGTCCATGTTGACTACACAGTGATGCTGGTCCATGTTGACT
Source organism: Salvelinus fontinalis (assembly GCF_029448725.1). Classification (NCBI taxonomy): domain Eukaryota; kingdom Metazoa; phylum Chordata; class Actinopteri; order Salmoniformes; family Salmonidae; genus Salvelinus; species Salvelinus fontinalis. The sequence goes on along the minus strand of NW_026600290.1, from coordinate 474,547 downwards.
CCACAGGGATGCTGGTCCATGTTGACTCCACAGGGATGCTGGTCCATGTTGACTCCACAGGGGTGCTGGTCCATGTTGACTCCACAGGGATGCTGGCCCGTGTTGACTCCACAGGGATGCTGGCCCGTGTTGACTCCACAGGGATGCTGGCCCATGTTGACTCCACAGAGAAAGAGAGCAGAGATACTACGAGAGAGACAGACAGACAGACAGACAGACAGACAGACAGACAGGCAGGCAGGCAGGCAGGCAGACAGACAGACAGACAGAGTACACAGGATGGGAACAGGGGAAAACGAGTAGGGGAAGAGGGATGGATGGAGGGAGAGAAGGAGTGAAACCGATGAACAGATGTGGGAATAGTGTTTTCCTTTGACGAGTAGAGAGAGAGAGTTCTGTGTATGTACTGTGAGAGAGAAGACAGTTGACAAGGAGAGAGTATTTTAGCTCTGATGCTTAATGTTCACTCATAAAGAAGCTGTGTCTTGTCTGAACACAGTAGATCTGTGTCTTGTCTGAACACAGAGTAGATCTGTGTTTTGTCTGAACACAGAGTAGATCTGTGTTTTGTCTGAACACAGTAGATCTGTGTCTTGTCTGAACACAGAGTAGATCTGTGTCTTGTCTGAACACAGTAGATCAGTGTCTTGTCTGAACACAGTAGATCTGTGTCTTGTCTGAACACAGTAGATCTGTGTCTTGTCTGAACACAGTAGATCTGTGTCTTGTCTGAACCCGGAGTAGATCTGTGTTTTGTCTGAACACAGTAGATCTGTGTCTTGTCTGAACACAGTAGATCTGTGTCTTGTCTGAACACAGAGTAGATCTGTGTCTTGTCTGAACACAGTAGATCTGTGTCTTGTCTGAACACAGTAGATCTGTGTCTTGTCTGAACACAGAGTAGATCTGTGTCTTGTCTGAACACAGTAGATCTGTGTCTTGTCTGAACACAGTAGATCAGTGTCTTGTCTGAACACAGTAGATCTGTGTCTTGTCTGAACACAGTAGATCTGTGTCTTGTCTGAACACAGAGTAGATCTGTGTCTTGTCTGAACACAGAGTAGATCTGTGTCTTGTCTGAACACAGTAGATCTGTGTCTTGTCTGAACACAGTAGATCTGTGTCTTGTCTGAACACAGTAGATCAGTGTCTTGTCTGAACACAGGAGATCTGTGTCTTGTCTGAACACAGTAGATCAGTGTCTTGTCTGAACACAGAGTAGATCTGTGTCTTGTCTGAACACAGGAGATCTGTGTCTTGTCTGAACACAGGAGATCTGTGTCTTGTCTGAACACAGTAGATCTGTGTCTTGTCTGAACACAGTAAATCTGTGACATAGTCAGTCTGTATGCGACCTGACAGATACAAGATGTCAGCTGTGTGGTTATGTGTGTTTATGTGTGTTTATGTGTGAGTTTATGTGTGTTTATGTGTGTTTATGTGTGTTTCTGTGTGTTTATGTGTGTTTATGTGTGTTTCTGTGTGTTTATGTGTGTTTATGTGTGAGTTTATGTGTGTTTATGTGTGTTTATGTGTGTTTATGTGTGCAGGGCTCGACATTCACGCTTGTCCTCTTTACTGGTGCAAGTATTGAAATGATGTTGGACAAGCAGATTAGAGATTTAAGTGTTTTTCAAATGTCATGTTTTGCTCACTTGTCCTCCCATTTTCTGCAGAGCGCATTGAGTATAATTGTTGTAGGCCTGCGGAGACAGTTAGGAGCGGTCTTTCAGTCATGCGGTCCACAGATGCGTTTTTGAGATCAAAGAGAGGCTATCATTTGTTAATCAATTTGATAATACATTTGATAATACATTTGACAATACTTGCTAGTGACCTGCGTGACCTGCGTGACCTCCGTGACCTCCGTGACCTGCGTGGCCTGCGTGACCTGCGTGACCTGCGTGGCCTGCGTTGCCTGCGTGACCTGCGTGGCCTGCGTGACCTCCGTGACCTGCGTGACAAGCGTGACCTGCGTGACCTCCGTGACCTGCGTGACCTCCGTGACCTGCGTGACCTCTGTGACCTGCGTGACCTGCGTGACCTGCGTGGTGCCCGTGACCTGCGTGACCTGCGTGACCTCCGTGACCTGCGTGGTGCCCGTGACCTGCGTGACCTGCGTGGCCTGCGTGACCTGCGTGGCCTCCGTGACCTCCGTGATCTCCGTGACCTGCGTGACCGCCGTGACCTCCGTGACCTGCGTGGTGCCCGTGACCTGCGTGACCTGCGTGACCTCCATGACCTCCGTGACCTGCGTGACCTGCGTGACCTCCGTGACCTGCGTGGTGCCCTTGACCTGCGTGGTGCCCGTGACCTGCGTGGTGCCCGTGACCTGCGTGACCTCCGTGACCTGCGTGGTGCCCGTGACCTGCGTGGTGCCCGTGACCTGCGTGACCTCCGTGACCTGCGTGGTGCCCGTGACCTGCGTGGTGCCCGTGACCTGCGTGGTGCCCGTGACCTGCGTGACCTCCGTGACCTGCGTGGTGCCCGTGACCTGCGTGGTGCCCGTGACCTGCGTAGGCTCCGTGACCTGCGTGGTGCCCGTGACCTGCGTGGTGCCCGTGACCTGCGTGACCTCCGTGACCTGCGTGGTGCCCGTGACCTGCGTGACCTCCGTGACCTGCGTGGTGCCCGTGACCTGCGTGACCTCCGTGACCTGCGTGGTGCCCGTGACCTGCGTGGTGCCCGTGACCTGCGTGACCTCCGTGACCTGCGTGGTGCCCGTGACCTGCGTGGTGCCCGTGACCTGCGTGACATCCGTGACCTGCGTGGTGCCCGTGACCTGCGTGGTGCCCGTGACCTGCGTGGTGCCCGTGACCTGCGTGACCTGTGTGACCTCCGTGGCCTGCGTGACCTGCGTGACCTGCGTGGTGCCCGTGGGCCTTTGCCAGAGGATAGAGAGAGCGGGAGAGTTACACTGAACACTGAATATTTTAACCTTATAAATAGATAAAACATCCAAGTTACACTGAACTAAAATATAAACACAACATGCAACAATGTCTAAGATTTTACTGAGTTAAAGTTTAAGGAAATAAGGAAAGTAAGGAAGTAAGGAAATCAGTCAATTGAAATGAATAAATGATGACCTAATCGATGGATTTCACATGACTGGGAATACAGATATGCATCTGTTGGTCACAGATACCTTTAAAGAAAGGTAGGGGCGTGGATCAGAAAACCAGTCAGTATCTGGTGTGACCACCATTTACCTCTTGCAGCGCGACACGTCTCCATCTCATAGAGTTGATCAGGCTGTTGATTGTGGCCTCTGAAATGTTGTCCCACTCCCTTTCAACGGCGTTGCGATCTTGAACCAGAGCATCCCAAACATGCTCAACGGGTGACATGTCTGGTGAGTCTGCAGGTCATGGAAGAACTGGATCACACTGTCCTGCAAGTTGATCCAGAGCATCCCAAACATGCTCAATGGGTGACATGTCTGGTGAGTCTGCAGGTCATGGAAGAACTGGATCACACTGTCCTGCAAGTTGATCCAGAGCATCCCAAACATGCTCAATGAGTGACATGTCTGGTGAGTCTGCAGGCCATGGAAGAACCGGGACATGTTCAGCTTCCAGGAATTGTGTCCAGATCCTTGCGACATGGGGCATTATCATGCTGAAACATGAGGTGACGGCGAGGGATGAACGGCACGACAATAGGCCTCAAGATCTCGTCATGGTAACTCACCGTACACGCTGTCTGCCATCTGCCCGGTACCGGGATTCATCAGTGAAGAGCACACTTCTCCAGCGTGCCAGTGGCCATCGGACATTTACCCACTGAAGTCGGTTACGACCCTGAACTGCATTCAGGTCTAGACCCTGGTGAGGACGATGAGCATGCAGACGAGCTTCCCTTCCCACGATGAGCATGCAGACGAGCTTCCCTGGACAGTTTCTGACACTTTATGCAGAAATGATTTGGTTGTTCAAAGCCACAGTTTCATCAGCCATTAAGGTGGCTGGTTTCAGACTATGAAGAAGCTGGATGTGGAGTTCCTGGGCTGGCGTGGTTACACCTGGTCTGAGATTGAGGAGGTCCTGGGCTGGCGTGGTTAAGCCTGGTCTGAGGTTGAGGAGGTCCTGGGCTGGCGTGGTTACACCTGGTCTGAGGTTGAGGAGGTCCTGGGCTGGCGTGGTTACACCTGGTCTGAGGTTGAGGAGGTCCTGGGCTGGCGTGGTTACACCTGGTCTGAGGTTGAGGAGGTCCTGGGCTGGCGTGGTTACACCTGGTCTGAGGTTGAGGAGGTCCTGGGCTGGCGTGGTTACACCTGGTCTGAGGTTGAGGAGGTCCTGGGCTGGCGTGGTTACACCTGGTCTGAGGTTGAGGAGGTCCTGGGCTGGCGTGGTTACACCTGGTCTGAGGTTGAAGAGGTCCTGGGCTGGCGTGGTTACACCTGGTCTGAGGTTGAGGAGGTCCTGGGCTGGCGTGGTTACACCTGGTCTGAGGTTGTGAGGCCGGTTGTACGTATTGACAAATTATCTAAAACAAAGTTGGAGGCAGCTTCTGGTTGAGAAATGAACGTTCAATTATCTGGAAACAGCTCTGGTGGACATTCCTGCAGTCAGCGTGCCAATTTCACGCTACCTCAAAACTTAAGACGTCTGTGACATTGTGTTACGTGACAAAACTGTACATTGGCCTTTTATTGTCCCGGGCACAAGGTGCACCTGTGTAATGATCGTGCTGTTTAATTAGCTTCTTGATATGCCACACCTGTCAGGTGGATGAATTATCTTGGCCAAAGGACAAATGCTCACTAACAGGGATGTAAACAAAAATAAATAAATATTTTTCTGTGCGAATGGAACGATTTTTGGGGATATTTTATTTCAGCTCACGAAACATGAGACCAACACTTTACATGTTGCATTTCTATTGTTGTTCAGTGTAAATATCCTGCTGCCAGTCAGCTGCCTCGCCCAGCCGTTTGATGCACATCAAATGAGGGAACTATTTTATTAAGACATGAAAACTATTTGGTTATAAATGTAATGTTGCAGGGTGACCAACCATCCTCCAGGAGATTCCAGCTGCTGGGGGTGCAGGCTTTCACTCCAGCCCTGCTCTATCACAACCGCGTTGTAAAATATCAGCTGCTCAACAGGAACCTTGATAAGCTGACTGGTGTGTTTTGAGCAGGGTTGGACCAAAAGCCTGCACACCCAGCAGCTCTCCAGATGGAGGTTTGACAGACCACATGTATTTTATACAGCAGCCAATCAGAGCAGTGTTTTATACAGCAGCCAATCAGAGCAGTGTTTTATACAGCAGCCAAACAGATCAGTGTTTTATACAGCAGCCAATCAGAGCAGTGTTTTACTCTGGGGGGGTTAAGTGCCTTGCTCAAGGCCCCAACGGCAGGAGATGGTGTCTAATACATGGGATCAGACAGCAGTAGGAGATGGTGTCTAATACATGGGATCAGACAGCAGTAGGAGATGGTGTCTAATACACGGGATCAGACAGCAGTAGGAGATGGTGTCTAATACATGGGATCAGACAGCAGTAGGAGATGGTGTCTAATACACGGGATCAGACAGCAGTAGGAGATGGTGTCTAATACATGGGATCAGACAGCAGTAGGAGATGGTGTCTAATACATGGGATCAGACAGCAGAGATGATACTGCAGGTTATATAGTGAAGTTGTTCCTTGCATCGTACAACACCATTTACATCCTCCTTTTTGGCCCCATTGTGTTACAGACGGTTTCTTATTTTTGTGACTTAAACTTTCTATAAAACATCGGTCTGACTTTAGGCTAAAAAGGTAAATGTTAAGTCCTGTGTGTGTGTGTGTGTGTGTGTGTGTGTGTGTGTGTGTGTGTGTGTGTGTGTGTGTGTGTGTGTGTGTGTGTGTGTGTGTGTGTGTGTGTGTGTGTGTGTGTGTGTGTGTGTGTGTGTGTGTGTGTGTGTGTGTGTGTGTGTGTGTGTGTGTGTGTGTGTGTGTGCGTGTGACAGCAGACAGACATGATGTAACTTCCTGTGTGGTAGAGGAAGAGCCAAAGCTAACATCTGAACTAACAGCTAACATAGATACATGTTTACCTTACCTCTCCCTCTCTCACTCTCTTTCTCGCTCTCGCTCTTTCTCTGTCTCTTTCTCTTTCTCTCTCTCTTTGCCTCGCTCTCTCTCTTTCTCTCTCTCTCTTCCTCTATCTCTATGTCTCTCTCTGTCTCTGTCTCTCTGTCTCTCTCCCTCCCTCTCTCTTTCTCTCTCTTCCTCTCTATCTCTATGTCTCTCTCTCTCTGTCTCTCTGTCTCTCTCTCTCTCATTCTAACAGCTCACAGCATTACCACCCTGAACTAACAGCGATACATTTTTATCTTACCTCTCTCTCTCTCTCTCTCTCTCTCTCTCTCTCTCTCTCTCTCTCTCTCTCTCTCTCTCTTCTCTCGCTCTCCTCTCTCTCTCTCTCTCCATTATCCTCTCTCCTCTCCCCTCTCCCCTCTCCCCTCTCCACTCCCTTCTCCTCTCTCTTCTCTCGCTCTCCTCTCTCTTCTCTCTCCTTTCACCTCTCCTCTTCTTCAGCAGCGTGATCAACCACACAGAGAGGAAGGGAAAGAGGGAGGGAGGTGGGGATGGAGGGAGGGAGGGGTAAAGGGCAAGAATGAAAGAATTGAAAGAAAGTAAGAAATGTAACAGGTGTGTGCAGAATAAAGTTTGACAGAGAAATGAAGAGAGAGGGAGGGAGTGATCGCTGACAATAACAGTGATAATGGCATCAATAATGACATTGATAATGAAATTGAAAATAACATTGATAATGACATTAATAAGGACATTGATAATGACAGGGATAAGGACATTGATAATGACATCGATAATGACAGTGATAATGACATTGATAATGACATTGATAATTACAGTGATAAGGACATCAGTAATGACATCGATAATGACAGTGATAACGATATCGATAACAACATCGATAATGACAGTGATAACGACATCGATAACAACATCGATAATGACAGTGATAAGGACATCAGTAATGACATCGATAATGACAGTGATAAGGACATTGATAATGACAGCGATAATGGCTACATGGCTTTGGTTACAATGATCATAACTTGGTTGCACTCACTAGGAAAACTAAAATACAAAAGGCCCTAAAGATTGTTTCATGAAGGAGAGGCAATGCAGGTTCACGTGTCATCAAGTAGAACAGGAAGAGGTAGAAAGGATTGTCTCCTTCTGATGACACGTCGCCTGGGACAGATCATCTTGACGTGTCATCAAGTAGAACAGGAAGAGGTAGAAAGGATGCTGTTGTCTCCTTCTGATGACACGTCGCCTGGGACAGATCATCTTGACGCCAAATTGCTTAGAGTTACAGCTAACCAAATATCTACCCCAATCTCTCATATTTGTCATAAGTGCTTGATGTATGGGGTGTGCCCAGACGTCTGGAAAGGGTCAAAGATTATTCCAGTACCTAAGGATGCAACATCTGCATTCACTGGTCCTCATAGTCGTCCTATAACTCCTGTCCATCAGTCTCTTCCAGAAACTCAAAACGGATGTCGTTCAGTTCTTTCTTTACAGCATCAGCATGTAATGAGCTAACAGATGTACTGAGCAGTGAACTAAGAATGGTGTCTGAGTGGGTTGATATGAACAAATTGGTGTTAAACATTTCTAAAAGGAATTGTATTGTGTTTGGTTGAAGATATATGCTTCCTGATGATCCCCAGTTGAAATTGTCGATGAATAGAATCCATGTAGAGCAAGTGGGAAAAAACGAAACTACTAGATGTCATGTTGGACGCAGCTTTATCCTGGTCAGAACACATAGATCATGTTGTTATTAAGATGGGTAAGGGAACCGCTGTCACAAGAAAATGTTCAGAGTACGTAACATCTAGCACTCTGAATCAGGTGATTCAATCCCTGGTCCTATCACACTTAGAGTACTGTCCAGTTATATGGTTCATCTATCACACTTAGAGTACTGTCCAGTTATATGGTCAATCCCTGGTCCTATCACACTTAGAGTACTGTCCAGTTATATGGTCAATCCCTGGTCCTATCACACTTAGAGTACTGTCCAGTTATATGGTTCATCTATCACACTTAGAGTACTGTCCAGTTATATGGTCAATCCCTGGTCCTATCACACTTAGAGTACTGTCCAGTTATATGGTCAATCCCTGGTCCTATCACACTTAGAGTACTGTCCAGTTATATGGTCAATCCCTGGTTCTATCACACTTAGAGTACTGTCCAGTTATATGGTTAATATATCACACTTAGAGTACTGTCCAGTTATATGGTCAATCCCTGGTTCTATCACACTTAGAGTACTGTCCAGTTATATGGTCAATCCCTGGTCCTATCACACTTAGAGTACTGTCCAGTTATATGGTCAATCCCTGGTCCTATCACACTTAGAGTACTGTCCAGTTATATGGTTAATCTATCACACTTAGAGTACTGTCCAGTTATATGGTTCATCTATCACACTTAGAGTACTGTCCAGTTATATGGTTAATCCCTGGTCCTATCACACTTAGAGTACTGTCCAGTTATATGGTTAATCCCTGGTTCTATCACACTTAGAGTACTGTCCAGTTTTATGGTCAATCCCTGGTTCTATCACACTTAGAGTACTGTCCAGTTTTATGGTCAATCCCTGGTCCTATCACACTTAGAGTACTGTCCAGTTATATGGTCAATCCCTGGTTCTATCACACTTAGAGTACTGTCCAGTTATATGGTCAATCCCTGGTTCTATCACACTTAGAGTACTGTCCAGTTATATGGTCAATCCCTGGTCCTATCACACTTAGAGTACTGTCCAGTTATATGGTCAATCCCTGGTTCTATCACACTTAGAGTACTGTCCAGTTATATGGTCAATCCCTGGTCCTATCACACTTAGAGTACTGTCCAGTTATATGGTTAATCTATCACACTTAGAGTACTGTCCAGTTATATGGTTAATCTATCACACTTAGAGTACTGTCCAGTTATATGGTCGTCTGCAGCAAAGAAAGATATAAAAAAGCTCCAAATGGCTCAAAACAGGGCTGGCAGATTCTCTCTTCATTGCTCTAACCGTAGGTATCTTATTAAAATGCATCAGAATCTCTCATTGCTTCACGTTAAAAACAAATTACTATCTAGTCTTCTGATTTTCTTTAGGAATGTTATATATATTTTTTAAATGGTATTTTTCAGTCCAGTTAGTACATACTAGCAACACGCATATCCACCAAACCAGACAGACAAATTCAGGGCAGCTAAAACAACCCAACCCAAGGACAAATAACCTTAAATCTACAGTTTTATATAGAGCCATAGCTGAATGGAACTCTTTATCAATCCATATTTTTCAGGCAAAAAGTAAATCCACCTTCAAGAAAAAAATAAAAGAACTTGTAACGAGATAAAATACCATCGATAATGACATCGATAATGCCATCGATAATGACATCGATAATGACATCGATAATGACATCGATAATGACATTGATAATGACATAGTAGTAGTGTTGAGTCATTCAGGGTGAATTAAATAGTCACACACATTTTATTTCTGACATCAAGGACAAATTGATTTAAAGTTTAAAGCATATTTATGATTTATTATACAGTTCCACTGAATTGCTGTTTGACATGTGAAATAGATGGCTGGAGAGGTGTGTGTGTGTGTGTGTGTGTTTGTGTGTGTGTGTGTTATGGTTAACACACGTGGTATAATGAGAAGTAAATGTCTTTGTGTAGAAAAGGCCTGAGGCAGAAACACAGACACACAGTTATACAGTCTTCAATTACAGTACCACACTGTTATACAGTATTCAATTACAGTACCACACTGTTATACAGTCTTCAATTACAGTACCACACTGTTATACAGTATTCAATTACAGTACCACACTGTTATACAGTCTTCAATTACAGTACCACACAGTTATACAGTCTTCAATTACAGTACCACACTGTTATACAGTCTTCAATTACAGTACCACACAGTTATACAGTCTTCAATTACAGTACCACACAGTTATACAGTCTTCAATTACAGTACCACACAGTTATACAGTCTTCAATTACAGTACCACACAGTTATACAGTCTTCAATTACAGTACCACACAGTTATACAGTCTTCAATTACAGTACCACACAGTTATACAGTCTTCAATTACAGTACCACACACAGTTATACAGTCTTCAATTACAGTGTCACCTAACTCCTATACATATCTACCTCTACCACTCCAGTATCCCTGTCCCCTATACATATCTACCTCTATCACTCCAGTATCCCTGTCACCTAACTCCTATACATATCTACCTCTACCACTCCAGTATCCCTGTCACCTTACTCCTATACATATCTACCTCTACCACTCCAGTATCCCTGTCACCTTACTCCTATACATATCTACCTCTACCACTCCAGTATCCCTGCACATTGTTAATATGGTGCTGGAACTGTCCCTGTATATAGTTGTTCTTCTACTTGACTATTGAATGTACAGTGGCAAGACAAAGTATGTGAACCCCTGGATGTAATAACTGGTTGAACCTGTAGCAGAAATCACCTCAACCAAACCTTTTCTGTAGTTGCGGATCAGACCTGCACAACGGTCAGGAGGAATGTTGGACCTTTCCTCTTTACAAAACTGTTACAGTTCAGAAATATTCTTGGCATGTCTGGTGTGAACTGCTCTCTTGAGGTCATGCCACAGCATCTCAATCGGATTGAGGTCAGGACTCTGGCTGGGCCACTCCAGAAGGCGTATTTTCTTCTGTTGAAGCCATTCTGTTGTTGATTTACCTCTGTGTTTTGGGTCGTTGTCCTGTTTTATCACCCAACTGCTGTTGAGCTTCAATTCGCGTACAGATGGCCTGACATTCTCCTGCAAAATGTCTTAACCTTTCACGAGTATCTACCCCGGGTCCGGGAGCACCCCCCACCCCCCCCCCCCCCCCACACTGAGTAGCATAGCCTAGCATAGCGTCACAATTAAATAGTAGCATCTAAATATCATTAAATCACAAGTCCACGACACCTAATGAAAGATACAGATCTTGTGAATAAAGCCACCATTTCAGATTTTTTACATGTTTTACAGGGAAGACAAAATATGTAAATCTATTAGCTAACCACGTTAGCAAAAGACACCACTTTTCTAACTCCATCAGTTTCTTACTCCATCAGGTGCTATCACCAATTCGGCTAAACTAAGATATTGATAGCCACTAACCAAGAAAAAACCTCATCAGATGACAGTCTGATAACATATTTATGGTATAGGATAAGTTTTGTTAGAAAAATGTGCATATTTCAGGTAGATATCATAGTTTACAATTGCACCCACCGTCACAAATGGACTAGAATAAATACATAGAGCAACGTGTTTACCTAATTACTAATCATCAAACATTTCGTAAAAATACACAACATACACTAATCGAAAGACACAGATCCTGTGAATACAGACAATATTTCAGATTTTCTAAGTGTCTTACAGCGAAAACACAATAAATCGTTATATTAGCATACCACATGTGCAAACATTACCAGAGCATTGATTCTAGCCAAAGAGAGCGATAACGTAAACATCGCCAAAATATATGAATTTTTTCACTAACCTTCTCAGAATTCTTCAGATGACACTCCTGTAACATCACATTACAACATACATATACAGTTTGTTCGAAAATGTGCATATTTAGCCACCAAAATCATGGTTAGACAATGACAAAATGTCACGCCCTGGCCTTAGTATTCTTTGTTTTCTTTATTATTTTAGTTAGGTCAGGGTGTGACATGGGGAAGGTTTGTGTTTTGTCGGTTTTGGGTGATTATATGGTAAAGGGGGTGTTGGGTGTATTGTATGGGTTTGTGTGTAGTGCATGTGTCTAGCGTTGTCTATGTTGGTTTAGTTGTTTAGGAGAGTCTATGGTTGCCTGAATGAGTTCCCAATTAGAGACAGCTGATTTCTGTTGTCTCTGATTGGGAGCCATATTTAGGGTGGCCATAGGCTTTCATGTGATGTGAGTAATTGTCTATGTAGAACGTTTGTAGCCTGTATGTGTATGTGCACAACGTTATTTAGCTTCACGGTCGTTTGTTGTTTTGTATAGTTTGTTAAAGTGTGTCGTGTTCGTTCATCTTCTTTAAATAAAAAGAGAAGATGTATCATTATTCCGCTGCATCTTGGTCCGTCTCTCCAGTACACGATCGTGACAGAATTACCCACCAAAGGATCAAGCAGCGTGAATTGGAGCAGTGGCCTGCTACACAGGATTATTGGAGTTGGGAGGAAATATTGGACGGAGAAGATCCATGGGCACAGCCGGGAGAATATCGCCGTCCCAAAGCTGAGCTGGAGGCAGCGAAAGCAGAGAGGCGGCGATATGAGGAGGCAGCACGGAAACAAGGCTGGAACCCCGTAAGTCAAACCCAAAAATTTCTTGGGGGAGGGCTCTCGGGTAGTTTAGTTGGGTCAGTCGGGAGACGTGAGCCAACTCCTCCTGCTTACCGTAAGGAGCCGGTGAGGGCGGATTTGGAAGTGAGCGACGCAGAGACAGTAAAGGAATTAATGGAGAAATTGGAGGAGAGAGTTATGAGGGATGTACTGGTTTGGTGCATGAGGCACGGCATCCGTCCGAATGAGCGTGTTGGTGAGTTAATGTCACCGGGAACAGCTCTCCATACTCGTCCTGAGGTGCGTGCTAGCCGTCTGGTTAAGACAGTGCCTACAGCACGCACAAAGCCTCCTGTGTGTCTCCAGAGTCCTGTGCGTCCTGTTACTGTTCCTCCACGTACTAGCCCTGTGGTGCGTGTCTCCAGCACATTACCACCAGTGCCTACACCACGCACCAAGCCTTCTGTGTGTCTCCAGAGTCCTGTACGCACTGTTCCTTCTCCCCGCACTAGCCCTGAGAAGCGTGTTCCCAGCCCGATACCACCAGTGCCGGCACCACGCACTAGGCCTAATGTGCGTCTCCAGGGTCCAGTATGCCCTGTTCCTTCTCCCCGCACTAGCCCTGAGATGCGTGTCCCCAGCCCGGTGCCACCAGTCCCGGCACCACGCACCAGGCCTACAGTGCGCCTCAGCCGGCAGGAGTCTGCCGTCTGCACAGCGATGCCTGAACTGCCCGTCTGCCAAGCGCCATCTGAGCCATCCGTCTCCCCAGCGCCATCTGAGCCATCCGTCTCCCCAGCGCCATCTGAGCCATCCGTCTCCCCAGCGCCATCTGAGCCATCCGTCTGCCATGAGCCTGCAAAGCCGCCCGTCTGCCATGAGCCTGCAAAGCCGCCCGTCTGCCATGAGCCTACTGAGCCGTCCGCCAGACAGGAGCCGCTAGAGCCGCCAGCCAGACAGGAGCCGCTAGAGCCGTCTGTCAGACAGGATCTGCCAGAGCCGCCAACCAGACAGGATCTGCCAGAGCCGCCAACCAGACAGGATCTGCCAGAGCCGCCAACCAGACAGGATCTGCCAGAGCCGCCAACCAGACAGGATCTGCCAGAGCCGCCAATCAGACAGGATCTGCCAGATCAGTCAGCCAGCCATGAGCAGCCAGATCCGTCAGCTAGCCATGAGCAGCCAGATCCGTCAGCTAGCCATGAGCAGCCAGATCCGTCAGCTAGCCATGAGCAGCCAGATCCGTCAGCTAGCCATGAGCAGCCAGATCCGTCAGCTAGCCATGAGCAGCCAGATCCGTCAGCCAGCCATGAGCAGCCAGATCCGTCAGCCAGCCATGAGCAGCCAGATCCGTCAGCCAGCCATGAGCAGCCAGATCCGTCAGCCAGCCATGAGCAGCCAGATCCGTCAGCCAGCCATGAGCAGCCAGATCCGTCAGCCAGCCATGAGCAGCCAGATCCGTCAGCCAGCCATGAGCAGCCAGATCCGTCAGTTAGCCATGAGCAGCCAGATCTGTCAGCCAGTCATGGGCAGTCCCTCAGTCCGGAGCTGCCATTCCTCAGTCCGGAGCTGCCATTCCTCAGTCCGGAGCTGCCATTCCTCAGTCCGGAGCTGCCCCTTATCCTGGTGCTGCCCCTTATCCTGGTGCTGCCCCTTACCCTGGTACTGCCCCTTACCCTGGTACTGCCCCTTACCCTGGTACTGCCCCTGATCCTGGTACTGCCCCTTACCCTGGTACTGCCCCTTAGTCCGGAGCTGCCCCTTAGTCCGGAGCTGCCCCTTAGTCCGGAACTGCCCCTTAATGCTATGGGGTTAATGTGGAGGGGGGTCATTTGGAGGAAGCTAAGGAGGCGGTTAGGGACTATGGTGACGTGGGGACCACAACCAGAGCCGGAGCCGCCACCGTGGATGGAAGCCCACCCAGACCCTCCCCTAGACTGTGTAATGGTGCGCCCGGAGTTCGCACCTTAAGGGGGGGGTTATGTCACGCCCTGGCCTTAGTATTCTTTGTTTTCTTTATTATTTTAGTTAGGTCAGGGTGTGACATGGGGAAGGTTTGTGTTTTGTCGGTTTTGGGTGATTATATGGTAAAGGGGGTGTTGGGTGTATTGTATGGGTTTGTGTGTAGTGCATGTGTCTAGCGTTGTCTATGTTGGTTTAGTTGTTTAGGAGAGTCTATGGTTGCCTGAATGAGTTCCCAATTAGAGACAGCTGATTTCTGTTGTCTCTGATTGGGAGCCATATTTAGGGTGGCCATAGGCTTTCATGTGATGTGGGTAATTGTCTATGTAGAACGTTTGTAGCCTGTATGTGTATGTGCACAACGTTATTTAGCTTCACGGTCGTTTGTTGTTTTGTATAGTTTGTTAAAGTGTGTCGTGTTCGTTCATCTTCTTTAAATAAAAAGAGAAGATGTATCATTATTCCGCTGCATCTTGGTCCGTCTCTCCAGTACACGATCGTGACACAAAAGTTGCCCAGCTGGTCAGACAATGTCGTGCGCCATATTAGACAGTGATCTAGTCGTATACATAAATACTCATAAACGTGACTAAAAAATATAGGGTGGACAGCGATTGATAGACAATTTAATTCTTAATACAATCGCTGATTTACATTTTTTAAATTATCCTTACTTTTCAATACAGTTTGCGCCAAGCGAAGCTACGTCTAACAAGATGGCGTCATGAGCGATTAACATTTTTCGACAAACACGATTTATCATAATAAATTGTTCCTACTTTGAGCTGTTCTTCAATCAGAATCTTGGGCAAAGAATCCTTTCTAATCGTCTTTTGGTCGAAAGCTGTCCTCTTGCCATGTGGAAATGCCAACTGCGTTCGGCATGAACTGGAAACCTGCCCGGCGCTTCAAAGTGTCTCAGAAATAAATGTCCCAAAATGCGCACTAAACGGATATAAATTGCTATAAAACGGTTTAAATTAACTACCTTATGATGTTTTTAACTCCTATAACGAGTAAAAACATGACCTGAGAAATATTACTGGCTACACTAATGCTTGGAAAAAGAGCAGGTCGGTGTCCACCGCGCGTCCGGCGCATCTGGAAAGAAGTCCTACCTACATGTCACGATCGTGTGGCGGATTGATGGACCAAAACGCAGCTTTTGGAAAGTAAGCCATCTTCTTTTATTTTAAAAGATGACGAAAAATAAACACGACACGAAACACTTTAACAAAACGAACAAAACAACAAACGACCGTGAAGCTAAATAACGTTGTGCACTTACACACACAGGCTACAAACGTTCTGACATAGACAATTACTCACCACCAATGAGAGCCTATGGCTACCCTAAATAAGGCTCCCAATCAGAGACAACCGAAATCAGCTGTCTCTAATTGGGAACTCATTCAGGTAACCATAGACTCTCCTAGACAACTAAACATACATAGACAACACTAGACACATGTACTCCACACAAACCCATATACTATACCCAACAACCCCTTTACCATAAAAAACACCCAAAACCAACAAAACACAAACATTCCCTATGTCACACCCTGACCTAACTAAAATAATAAAGAAAACAAAGAATACTAAGGCCAGGGCGTGACACTACAGGTTTTTTTCATTTATAGTGGCTGTGATTGCGCAATCGATACCATTCAAATCGTCATCACGTAAAGGCATCCAGGGGAAGACGTAAGCAGTGTCCGTATCCTGATAGCGTTCACAGTGGCCTTTAAACTGACTCCAGATCAGGGGCCAAAATGTGTGAAATCTGACTCCATGTCAGGGAAATTGCTGTAGAATGAGTTCTGTTCCACTCAGAGACAAAATTCCAACGCCTATAGAAACTAGAGTGTTTTCTACCCAATAATAGTAATAATATGCATATTGTACGAGCAAGAATTTAGTAGGAAGCCGTTTAATCTGTAATGCAATTATGCTAATGAGAAAACAGCACCCCCTGTAGTCGCAAGAAGTTAATAAACTTGGTAATTAATTTTTCCGTCGATGATAGCAAGCTGTCCAGGCCCTGAGGCAGCAAAGCAGCCCCACACCATGATGCTCCCTCCACCATACTTTACAGTTGGGATGAGGATTTGATGTTGGTGTGCTGTGCCTTTTTTTCTCCACACATAGTGTTGTGTGTTTCTTCCAAACAACTCAACTGTAGTTTCATCTGTCCACAGAATATTTTGCCAGAAGCGCTGTGGAACATCCAGGTGCTCTTTTGCGAACTTCAGACGTGCAGCAATGTTTTTTTTTGACAGAAGTGGCTTCTTCCGTGGTGTCCTCCCATGAACACCATTATTGTTCAGTGTTTCACGTGTCGTAGACTCGTCAACAGAGATGTTAACATGTTCCAGAGATTTCTGTAAGTCTTTAGCTGACGCTAGGATTCTTCTTAACCTCATTGAGCATTCTGCGCTGTGCTCTTGCAGTCATCTTTGCAGGACGGCTACTCCTAGAGAGAGTAGCAACAGTGCTGAACTTTCTCCATTTATAGACAATTTGTCTTACCGTGGACTGATGAACATCAAGGCTTTTAGAGATACTTTTGTAACCCTTTCCAGCTTTATGCAAGTCAACAATTCTTAATCGTAGGTCTTCTGAGATCTCTTTTGTCCCGAAGCGAGGTAAACATCAGGCAATGCTTCTTGTGAATAGCAAACTCTAACCAACATCTCCGATCTCGCCTCATTGATTGGCCTCCAGGTCAGCTGACTCCTGACTCCAATTAGCTTTTGGAGAAGTCATTAGCCGAGGGTGTCACGCCATAGAGAGGTTTTTAATCTCTATTTCTGTTCGGCCAGGGTGTGACTAGGGTGGGCATTCTAGTTTCCTTATTTCTATGTTAGTGTGGTTCCCAATCAGAGGCAGCTGTCTATCGTTGTCTCTGATTGGGGATCATATATAAGCTGTCTATCGTTGTCTCTGATTGGGGATCATATATAAGCTGTCTATCGTTGTCTCTGATTGGGGATCATATATAAGCTGTCTATCGTTGTCTCTGATTGGGGATCATATATAAGTTGTCTATCGTTGTCTCTGATTGGGGCTCATATATAAGTTGTCTATCGTTGTCTCTGATTGGGGATCATATATAAGTTGTCATCTTCCGGGTTTTGTGGGATGTTGTTTTCTGTTTAGTGGTTTTTCCTGACAGAACTGTTCGCTTTCCTTTTCACCTTTTGTTTGAGTGGTTTTTGAACATTAAATCATGGACACTTTCCACGCTGCGCTTTGGTCTCATTCCGACGACAGCCGCTACATAGGGGCTCACATACGTCTCATTCTGACGACAGCCGCTACATAGGGGCTCACATACGTCTCATTCCGACGACAGCCGCTACATAGGGGCTCACATACGTCTCATTCCGACGACAGCCGCTACATAGGGGCTCACATACGTCTCATTCTGACGACAGCCGCTACATAGGGGCTCACATACGTCTCATTCTGACGACAGCCGCTACATAGGGGCTCACATACGTCTCATTCTGACGACAGCCGCTACATAGGGGCTCACATACGTCTCATTCCGACGACAGCCGTTACATAGGGGCTCACATACGTCTCATTCTGACGACAGCCGTTACATAGGAGCTCACATACGTCTCATTCTGACGACAGCCGCTACATAGAGGCTCACATACGTCTCATTCTGACGACAGCCGCTACATAGGGGCTCACATACGTCTCATTCTGACGACAGCCGCTACATAGGGTGCTCACATACGTCTCATTCCGACGACAGCCGCTACATAGGGGCTCACATACGTCTCGTTCCGACGACAGCCGCTACATAGGGGCTCACATACGTCTCATTCTGATGACAGCCGCTACATAGGGGCTCACATACGTCTCATTCTGACGACAGCCGCTACATAGGGGCTCACATACGTCTCATTCCGACGACAGCCGCTACATAGGGGCTCACATACGTCTCATTCCGACGACAGCCGCTACATAGGGGCTCACATACGTCTCATTCTGACGACAGCCGCTACATAGGGGCTCACATACGTCTCATTCTGACGACAGCCGCTACATAGGGGCTCACATACGTCTCATTCTGACGACAGCCGTTACATAGGGGCTCACATACGTCTCATTCTGACGACAGCCGTTACATAGGGGCTCACATACGTCTCATTCTGACGACAGCCGTTACATAGGGGCTCACATACGTCTCATTCCGACGACAGCCGCTACATAGGGGCTCACATACGTCTCATTCCGACGACAGCCGCTACATAGGGGCTCACATACGTCTCATTCCGACGACAGCCGCTACATAGGGGCTCACATACGTCTCATTCCGACGACAGCCGCTACATAGGGGCTCACATACGTCTCATTCCGACGACAGCCGCTACATAGGGGCTCACATACGTCTCATTCCGACGACAGCCGCTACATAGGGGCTCACATACGTCTCATTCTGACGACAGCCGCTACATAGAGGCTCACATACGTCTCATTCCGACGACAGCCGAATGTTTAAATGATGTATTCAATATAGACAAGAAAAACACAACAATGTGTGTTGTTAGTTTAAGCACGCTGTGTTTGTCTGTGGTTGTGACTTAGATGAAGATCAGATCAAATTATATGACCAATTTATGCAGAAATCCAGGTAATTACAAAGGGAAACATACTCTTTCTTGTACCTGTATTAGTTATAGTATTACTGCTGTTGACTTACAAAGGGAAACATATTCTTTCTTGCCACTGTATTAGTTATAGTATTACTGCTGTTGACTTACAAAGGGAAACATACTTTTTCTTGTCACCGTGTTAGTTATAGTATTACTGATACTGATTACTGCTGTTGACTTACAAAGGGAAACATACTCTTTCTTGCCACTGTATTAGTTATAGTGTTACTGATGCTGATTACTGCTGTTGGGAAGATAGACATTCCACTGTACTTCTGCACGTGACAATTAAAACGTAAAACTTGAAAACCGGAAATCCCCGAAAGTCCCACAAGGTAAAACAAGGACAATTCATCCTCGTGGGGACAGGTCTCCACCAGGACAATACTGTGTGGTGTGGTGTGGTGTGGTGTGGTGTGGTGTGGTGTGGTGTGTGTGTGTGTGTGTGTGTGTGTGTGTGTGTGTGTGTGTGTGTGTGTGTGTGTGTGTGTGTGTGTGTGTGTGTGTGTGTGAATACTTACTCCATGATCATAAAGGAATATCAATAATACAGAAAGATAAATGAATAAAACTACTGACTGGAATGACTAATCACCACGACTACGCCTACTAGATGACAGGCGGTAGAACGAGACAGAGAGGATGGAGGGAGAGGAGAGAGAGGAGATGAAGGGAGAGAGATGATGGAGGGAGGGAGAGAGAGGATGGAGGGAGAGTATGAGATGCAGGGAGAGAGAGGATTGAGAGAGAATGGATGGAGAGGAGGAGAGAGGAGATGGAGGGAGGGAGGGAGGGAGAGGAGGAGAGAGAGGAGGAGGGAGAGAGAGGATGGAGGGAGCGAGAGGAGGAGAGAGAGGAGGGAGAGAGAGAGGATGGAGGGAGAGGAGGAGAGAGGAGATGGAGGGAGAGAGAGGATGGAGGGTGAGAGAAGATGGAGGTAGAGGAGGAGAGAGAGGGTGGAGGGAGAGAGATGATGGAGGGAGAGGAGGAGAGAGAGGGTGGAGGGAGAGGATGAGATGGAGGGAGAGGAGGAGAGATAGATGATGGAGGGAGAGAGAGGGAGGAGGGAGAGGATGGAGGGAGAGAGAGAGAATGGAGGGAGAGAGGAGAGAGAGAATGGAGGGATAGAGAGGATGGAGGGAGAGGAGGAGATGGAGGGAGGAGAGAGAGGAGAGGAGGGAGAAGGGTGGAGGGAGGGGGGGGTGGAGGGAGAGAGAGGATGGAGGGAGAGAGAGGATGGATGGATAGGAGATGGAGGGCGAGAAGGAGAGAGAAGATGGAGGAGGAGAGAGAAGATGGAGGAGGAGAGAGGATGGGGGAAGAGGGGGATAGAGGAGAGAGAGGATGGAGGGAGGGAGAGGAGGAGAGAGGAATGAGGGAGAGAGGAGATAGAGGATGGAGGGAGAGGAGGAGAGAGAGGAGATGGAGGGAAAGAGAGGAGGAGGTGGGGGAGGAGGGAGAGAGATGGAGAGAGAAGAAGAGAGGGAGGCACTCACCTGAAATCAGGTCTCTGTAATCTGTAATAAGATTGAGCTGCAGCATAGGATGTGGAATACCAATGTAATACTACACACACACACACACACGCACGCACGCACGCACACACACACACACACACACACACACACACACACACACAGAAAAAAGTAAGAAGAGAGCTGAAACTGTGATCTTTAAATTCCTGTCTGCCTTTGATGTCTTCTATCCTCCCTCTGCTGTGGCTGTGGGTGTATCGGTGGCTGTGGGTGGCTGTCGGTGGCTGTGGGTGGCTGTCGGTGGCTGTGGGTGTATGGGTGTCTGTGTGTGGCTGTGGGTGTATGGGTGGCTGTGGGTGTATGGGTGGCTGTGGGTGTATGGGTGGCTGTGGGTGTGGGTGTGGGCGGCTGTGGGTGTGGGTGGCTGTGGGTGTGGGCGGCTGTGGGTGTGGGTGTGGGTGGCTGTGGGTGTAGGGGTGGCTGTGGGTGTGGGTGGCTGTGGGTGTGGGTGGCTGTGGGTGTAGGGGTGGCTGTGGGTGTATGGGTGGCTGTGGGTGGCTGTGGGTGTATGGGTGGCTGTGGGTGGCTTCGGGTGTATGGGTGGCTGTGGGGTGTATGGGGGTGGCTGTGGGTGTATGGTTGGTGTGGGTGTATGGGGGTTGGTGTGGGTGTGTGGGTGGCTGTGGGTGTATGGGGGTTGGGGTAGGTGTATGGGTGGCTGTGGGTGGCTGTGGGTGTATGGGTGGCTGTGGGTGTATGGGTGGCTGTGGGTGTATGGGTGGCTATGGGTGGCTGTGGGTGTATGGGTGGCTGTGGGTGTATGGTTGGTGTGGGTGTATGGGGGTTGGTGTGGGTGTGTGGGTGGCTGTGGGTGTATGGGGGTTGGGGTAGGTGTATGGGTGGCTGTGGGTGGCTATGGGTGTATGGGTGGCTGTGGGTGTATGGGTGGCTGTGGGTGTATGGGTGGCTATGGGTGGCTGTGGGTGTATGGGTGGCTGTGGGTGTATGGGTGTATGGGTGGCTGTGGGTGTATGGGTGGCTGTGGGTGTATGGGTGGCTGTGGGTGTATGGGTGGCTGTGGGTGTATGGGTGTATGGGTGGCTGTGGGTGTATGGGTGGCTGTGGGTGTATGGGTGTATGGGTGGCTGTGGGTGTATGGGTGGCTGTGGGTGTATGGGTGTATGGGTGGCTGTGGGTGTATGGGTGGCTGTGGGTGTATGGGTGTATGGGTGGCTGTGGGTGTATGGGTGGCTGTGGGTGTATGGGTGTATGGGTGGCTGTGGGTGTATGGGTGGCTGTGGGTGTATGGGTGGCTGTGGGTGTATGGGTGGCTGTGGGTGTATGGGTGGCTGTGGGTGTATGGGTGGCTGTGGGTGTGTGGATGGCTATGGGTGTATGGGTGGCTATGGGTTAGTGTGGGTGTATGTGTGTGTGTGTTTGTGGGTTGGTGTGTATGGGTGGCTATGGGTTAGTGTGGGTGTATGTGTGTGTGTGTGTGTGTGTGTGTGTGTGTGTGTGTGGGTTGGTGTGTATGGGTGGCT
>NW_026600290.1:442500-447500 GCF_029448725.1 Salvelinus fontinalis | reverse complement strand
ATTACTGTATATAGACATATAGAGACACGTCATTACTGTATATAGACATATAGACACATCATTACTGTATATAGACATATAGAGACACATCATTACTGTATATAGACATATAGAGACATCATTACTGTATATAGACATATAGAGACACGTCATTACTGTATATAGACATAGAGAGACACATCATTACTGTATATAGACATATAGAGACACGTCATTACTGTATATAGACATATAGAGACATCATTACTGTATATAGACATATAGAGACACGTCATTACTGTATATAGACATATAGAGACACATCATTACTGTATATAGACATATAGAGACACATCATTACTGTATATAGACATATAGACACGTCATTACTGTATATAGACATATAGAGACACATCATTACTGTATATAGACATATAGAGACACGTCATTACTGTATATAGACATATAGAGACACGTCATTACTGTATATAGACATATAGAGACACGTCATTACTGTATATAGACATATAGAGACACGTCATTACTGTTTATAGACATATAGAGACAATCATTACTGTATATAGACATATAGAGACACGTCATTACTGTATATAGACATATAGAGACATCATTACTGTATATAGACATATAGAGACACATCATTACTGTATATAGACATATAGAGACATCATTACTGTATATAGACACATATAGACATATCATTACTGTATATAGACATATAGAGACACATCATTACTGTATATAGACATATAGAGACACATCATTACTGTATATAGACATATAGAGACACGTCATTACTGTATATAGACATATAGAGACACATCATTACTGTATATAGACATATAGAGACATATCATTACTGTATATAGACATATAGAGACACATCATTACTGTATATAGACATATAGAGACACGTCATTACTGTATATAGACATAGAGACACATCATTACTGTATATAGAGACACATCATTACTGTATATAGACATATAGAGACACATCATTACTGTATATAGACATATAGAGACACATCATTACTGTATATAGACATATAGAGACATCATTACTGTATATAGACATATAGACACATCATTACTGTATATAGACATATAGACACATCATTACTGTATATAGACATATAGACACATCATTACTGTATATAGACATAGAGAGACACGTCATTACTGTATATAGACATATAGAGACACGTCATTACTGTATATAGACATAGAGAGACACATCATTACTGTATATAGACATATAGAGACACGTCATTACTGTATATAGACATATATAGACACATCATTACTGTATATAGACATATAGACACATCATTACTGTATATAGACATAGAGAGACACATCATTACTGTATATAGACATATAGAGACACGTCATTACTGTATATAGACATATATAGACACGTCATTACTGTATATAGACATATAGACACATCATTACTGTATATAGACACATATAGAGACACATCATTACTGTATATAGACACATATAGAGACACGTCATTACTGTATATAGACATATAGACACATCATTACTGTATATAGACATAGAGAGACACATCATTACTGTATATAGACATATAGACACGTCATTACTGTATATAGACATATAGACACGTCATTACTGTATATAGACATATAGAGACACGTCATTACTGTATATAGACATATAGACACATCATTACTGTATATAGACACATATAGAGACACATCATTACTGTATATAGACATATAGAGACATCATTACTGTATATAGACATATAGAGACACGTCATTACTGTATATAGACATAGAGAGACACATCATTACTGTATATAGACATATAGAGACACGTCATTACTGTATATAGACATATAGAGACATCATTACTGTATATAGACATATAGAGACACGTCATTACTGTATATAGACATATATAGACACATCATTACTGTATATAGACATATAGAGACACATCATTACTGTATATAGACATATAGACACATCATTACTGTATATAGAAATATAGAGACACGTCATTACTGTATATAGACATAGAGAGACACGTCATTACTGTATATAGACATATAGAGACACGTCATTACTGTATATAGACATATAGAGACACGTCATTACTGTATATAGACATATAGAGACACGTCATTACTGTTTATAGACATATAGAGACATATCATTACTGTATATAGACATATAGAGACACGTCATTACTGTATATAGACATATAGAGACATCATTACTGTATATAGACATATAGAGACACATCATTACTGTATATAGACATATAGAGACATCATTACTGTATATAGACACATATAGACATATCATTACTGTATATAGACATATAGAGACACATCATTACTGTATATAGACATATAGAGACATATCATTACTGTATATAGACATATAGAGACACATCATTACTGTATATAGACATATAGAGACACATCATTACTGTATATAGACATATAGAGACACGTCATTACTGTATATAGACACATATAGACATATCATTACTGTATATAGACATATAGAGACATATCATTACTGTATATAGACATATAGAGACACATCATTACTGTATATAGACATATAGAGACATATCATTACTGTATATAGACATATAGAGACACATCATTACTGTATATAGAGACACATCATTACTGTATATAGACATATATAGACACATCATTACTGTATATAGACACATATAGACACATCATTACTGTATATAGAGACACATCATTACTGTATATAGACATATAGAGACACATCATTACTGTATATAGACATATAGAGACATATCATTACTGTATATAGACATATAGAGACATATCATTACTGTATATAGACATATAGAGACACATCATTACTGTATATAGAGACACATCATTACTGTATATAGACACATATAGAGACACATCATTACTGTATATAGACACATATAGAGACACATCATTACTGTATATAGACACATATAGAGACACGTCATTACTGTATATAGACATATAGAGACATCATTACTGTATATAGACACATATAGAGACACATCATTACTGTATATAGACATATAGAGACACGTCATTACTGTATATAGACATATAGAGACATATCATTACTGTATATAGACATAGAGAGACACACCATTACTGTATATAGACCTCATATGAATTTTTAAATGTCTTTCTTTGGAAATGTTTTAAATGTAATGTTTACTGTTCATTTTTATTGTTTATTTCACTTTTGTATATTATCTACTTCACTTGCTTTGGCAATGTTAACATATGTTTCCCATGCCAATAAAGCCCCTTGAATTGAAATTGAATTGAATTGAGAGGGTAGTAGATAAATTAAAGAGAAAGAGAAGGAGAGAGTGTGGGGGAATCTATCTCTCTCCCTCCCTTCCTCCCTCCCCCTCTCTCTCTCTCTCTCTCTCTCTCTCTCTCTCTCTCTCTCTCTCTCTCTCTCTGTCTCTCCTCTCTCTGTCTGTCTGTCTGACCTGTATGGTGTCTGTCATGGTCTGACGTGGTTTCATCCATAATGAATAAAGGAATCTGATTCGTCAATCACATCAAAACTACCCACCATACCCCTGGGTCAGGGCAATGTCAGCCGTCAGAGACGACTAGAGGGCTGACAGACGGACGGAGGGAGAGAGAGAGAGGGTAGTAGATAAATGAAAGAGAAAGAGAACGAGAGAGTGTGGGGGAATCTATCTCTCTCCCCTCTCTCTCGCTCCTCTCTCTGTCTTCTCTGTCAATTCAATTCAATTCAAGGGGCTTTATTGGCATGGGAAACGTGTTAACATTGCCAAAGCAAATGAGGTAGACAATACACAAAAGTGAAACAAACAAAACTAATTAACAGTAAACATTACACACACAGAAGTTTCAAAACAATAAAGACATTACGAGTGTCATATTAAATATATACAGTGTTGTAACAATGTACAAATGGTTAAAGCAAACAAGTTAAAATAAGTAAGCATAAATATGGGTTGTATTTACAATGGTGTTTGTTTTTCACTGGTTGCCCTTTTCTTGTGGCAACAGGTCACAAATCTTGCTGCTGTGATGCACACTGTGGAATTTCACCCAGTAGATATGGGAGTTTATCAAAATTGGATTTGTTTTCGAATTCTTTGTGGATCTGTGTGATCTGAGGGAAATATGTCTCTCTAATATGGTCATACATTGGGCAGGAGGTTAGGAAGTGCAGCTCGGTTTCCACTTCATTTTGTGGGCAGTGAGCACATAGCCTGTCTTCTCTTGAGAGCCATGTCTGCCTACGGCGGCCTTTCTCAATAGCAAGGCTATGCTCACTGAGTCTGTACATAGTCAAAGCTTTCCTTAAGTTTGGGTCAGTCACAGTGGTCAGGTATTCTGCCACTATGTACTCTCTGTTTAGGGCCAAATAGCATTCTAGTTTGCTCTGTTTTTTTGTTAATTCTTTCCAATGTGTCAAGTAATTATCTTTTTGTTTTCTCATGATTTGGTTAGGTCTAATTGTGCTGTTGTCCTGGGGCTTTGTCTTTCACTCTCTATGTCTGTCTGTCTGGGAGGGAGAGAGGGAGGGAGAGAGGGAGGGAGGGAGATAGGGAGGGAGGGAGGGTGGGAGGGAGAGAGGGATTGGGGGGGAGGGATTGGGAGGGAGGGAGGGATTGGGTTGGAGGGAGGGTGGGATGGAGAGAGGGATTGGGAGGGAGGGAGAGAGGGATTGGGAGGGAGGGATTGGGAGGGAGGGTGGGAGGGAGAGAGGGATTGGGAGGGAGGGATTGGGAGGGAGGGAGGGTGGGAGGGAGAGAGGGATTGGGAGGGAGGTTAGTAGATAAATGAAAGAGAAGGAGAGTGTTTCAGTTGGAGTTCCATTACCTCCAGAGTCCACATCATCACTACGTGTGTGTGTGTGTGTGTGTGTGTGTGTGTGTGTGTGTGTGTGTGTGTGTGTGTGTGTGTGTGTGTGTGTGGTGTGGTGGAGGGGGGGGGG
>NW_026600290.1:417500-435000 GCF_029448725.1 Salvelinus fontinalis | reverse complement strand
GTTGTTTACCTTATCCCACACCTTAACTTTACCATTCAGAACTGAATACCCTTAATGTTGTTTACCTTATCCCAGACCTTAACTTTACCATTCAGAATGAATACCCTTAATGTTGTTTACCTTATCCCAGACCTTAACTTTACCATTCAGAATGAATACCCTTAATGTTGTTTACCTTATCCCAGACCTTAACTTTACCATTCAGAATGAATACCTGAATACCCTTAATGTTGTTTACCTTATCCCAGACCTTAACTTTACCATTCAGAATGAATACCCTTAATGTTGTTTACCTTATCCCAGACCTTAACTTTACCATTCAGAATGAATACCTGAATACCCTTAATGTTGTTTACCTTATCCCAGACCTTAACTTTACCATTCAGAATGAATACCCTTAATGTTGTTTACCTTATCCCAGACCTTAACTTTACCATTCAGAATGAATACCCTTAATACCTTTGTTTACCTTATCCCAGACCTTAACTTTACCATTCAGAATGAATACCCTTAATGTTGTTTACCTTATCCCAGACCTTAACTTTACCATTCAGAATGAATACCCTTAATGTTGTTTACCTTATCCCAGACCTTAACTTTACCATTCAGAATGAATACCCTTAATGTTGTTTACCTTATCCCAGACCTTAACTTTACCATTCAGAATGAATACCTGAGTACCCCTAACAAGAAGTTAAGCTTTATTTTGGTGTATTGCATTTGTGATTTTATGAAAGTTAAATATTTCTAATAATTTAATTTGAATTTCGCGCTCTGCAATTTCACCGGATGTTGTCGAAACGTTCCGCTAGCCGTAACTTAAGGGATATTGTGTGTAGATGGGTGAGATATTTAAAATAAATTGAAGACATTTTTATTTTAGGGTGTAACACAGTGTGGGAAAAGGTAAAGGGGTGGGGATACTTTCTGACTGTACATATAACCTGTACATATAACCTGTACATATAACCTGTACATATAACCTGTACATATAACCTGTACATATAACCTGTACATATAACCTGTACATATAACCTGTACATATAACCTGTACATATAACCTGTACATATAACCTGTACATATAACCTGTACATATAACCTGTACATATAACCTGTACATATAACCTGTACATATGACTTGTACATATAACCTGTACATATAACCTGTACATATAACCTGTACATATAACTTGTACATATGACCTGTACATATAACCTGTACATATAACCTGTACATATAACCTGTACATATGACTTGTACATATAACCTCTACATATAACCTGTACATATAACCTGTACATATGACTTGTACATATAACCTGTACATATAACCTGTACATATGACTTGTACATATAACCTGTACATATGACCTGTACATATGACCTGTACATATGACTTGTACATTGTTTCATGTCCATGTTTTGACTTCTAAATGATTATAAATGATTATTATAAATGATTATAAATTCAAGCTGAATTAAATATTTATTCTCTCCTCTTCTCTCCTCCCGCCTCCCCTCCTCCCCCCTCTTCTCCTCCTCCCGCCTCCCCTCCTCCCCCCTCTTCTCCTCCTCCCGCCTCCCCTCCTCCCCCCTCTTCTCTCCTCCCGCCTCCCCTCCTCCCCCCTCTTCTCTCCTCCCGCCTCCCCTCCTCCCCCTCTTCTCTCCTCCCGCCTCCCCTCCTCCCCCCTCTTCTCCTCCTCCAGATGTAGCTCCATATTTCCGTGTGTCTCCGGGCCAGGTCCAGACCCATCTAGAGGGTAACAGGCTGGTACTGACCTGTCTGGCTGAAGGCTCCTGGCCTCTACAGTACCGATGGGTCCTCAACAACACAGATATCACACACTTCTCTCTACTATACACGTAAATATACCTTCACTATATACCTTCACTATACACGTAAATATACCTTCACTATATACCTTCACTATACATACGTCTCTCTATAAATATAGCATATAGCTCTCTACACACTTCTCTCCACTATACACGTAAATATACCTTCACTATACACCTTCACTATACATACGTCTCTCTATAAATATAGCATATAGCTCTCTACACACTTCTCTCCACTATACACGTAAATATACCTTCACTATACACCTTCACTATACATACGTCTCTCTATAAATATAGCATATAGCTCTCTACACACTTCTCTCCACTATACACGTAAATATACCTTCACTATATACCTTCACTATACATACGTCTCTCTATAAATATAGCATATAGCTCTCTACACACTTCTCTCCACTATACACGTAAATATACCTTCACTATATACCTTCACTATACATACGTCTCTCTATAAATATAGCATATAGCTCTCTACCTCCTTCTCTCCACTATACACGTAAATATACCTTCACTATATACCTTCACTATACATACGTCTCTCTATAAATATAGCATGTAGCTCTCTACACACTTCTCTCCACTAGACACGTAAATATACCTTCACTATACATACGTCTCTCTATAAATATAGCATATAGCTCTCTACCTCCTTCTCTCCACTATACACGTAAATATACCTTCACTATACACCTTCACTATACATACGTCTCTCTATAAATATAGCATATAGCTCTCTACCTCCTTCTCTCCACTATACACGTAAATATACCTTCACTATATACCTTCACTATACATACGTCTCTCTATAAATATAGCATGTAGCTCTCTACACCTTTCTCTCCACTATACACGTAAATATACCTTCACTATATACCTTCACTATACATACGTCTCTCTATAAATATAGCATATAGCTCTCTACCTCCTTCTCTCCACTATACACGATAATATATACCTTCACATGATATACCTTCACTATACATACGTCTCTCTATAAATATAGCATATAGAATTTACCTCTCTCTATCTATACCTAATATAATATACTCTCTCTCTATAATATACCTATATATAATATACCTCTCTCTCTATAGATATACCTATATATAATATACCTCTCTCTATAGATATACTATATATAATATACCTCTCTCTATAGATATACCTATATATAATATACCTCTCCTATAGATATACCTATATATAATATACCTCTCTCTATAGATATACCTATATATAATATACCTCTCTCTATGATATACCTATATATAATATACCTACATATAATATACCTATATATAATATACCTCTCTCTATAGATATACCTATATATAATATACCTCTCTCTATGGATATACCTATATATAATATACCTCTCTCTATAGATATACCTATATATAATATACCTCTCTCTATGGATATACCTATATATAATATACCTCTCTCTATAGATATACCTATATATAATATACCTCTCTCTCTATAGATATACCTATATATAATATACTTCTCTCTATGGATATACCTATATATAATATACTTCTCTCTATAGATATACCTGTATATAATATACCTCTCTCTATAGATATACCTATATATAATATACCTCTCTCTATGAATATACCTATATATAATATACTCTCTCTATGAATATACCTATATATAATATACCTCTCTCTATAATATACCTATATATAATATACCTACATATAATATACCTATATATAATATACCTCTCTATAATATACCTATATATAATATACCTACATATAATATACCTATATATAATATACCTATATCTAATATACCTATATATAATATACCTCTATATATATACCTATATATAATATACCTACATATAATATACCTATATATAATATACCTCTCTCTCTATAGATATACCTATATATAATATACCTCTCTCTATAGATATACCTATATATAATATACCTCTCTCTATGGATATACCTATATATAATATACTTCTCTCTATGGATATACCTATATATAATATACCTCTCTCTCTATAGATATACCTATATATAATATACCTCTCTCTATGGATATACCAATATATAATATACCTCTCTCTATAGATATACGTATATATAATATACCTCTCTCTATGGATATACCTATATATAATATACCTCTCTCTCTATCTATAGATATACCTATATATAATATACCTCTCTCTATAGATATACCTATATATAATATACTTCTCTCTATAGATATACCTATATATAATATACCTCTCTCTATAGATATACCTATATATAATATACCTCTCTCTCTATAGATATACCTATATATAATATACCTCTCTCTATAGATATACCTATATATAATTTACCTCTCTCTATGGATATACCTATATATAATATACCTCTCTCTCTATAGATATACCTATATATAATATACCTCTCTCTCTATAGATATACCTATATATAATATACCTCTCTCTATAGATATACGTATATATAATATACCTCTCTCTATAGATATACCTATATATAATATACCTCTCTCTATAGATATACCTATATATAATATACCTCTCTCTATAGATATACCTATATATAATATACCTCTCTCTATGGATATACCTATATATAATATACTTCTCTCTATGGATATACCTATATATAATATACCTCTCTCTCTATAGATATACCTATATATAATATACCTCTCTCTATGGATATACCTATATATAATATACCTCTCTCTCTATGGATATACCTATATATAATATACCTCTCTCTATAGATATACCTATATATAATATACCTCTCTCTATGGATATACCTATATATAATATACCTCTCTCTCTATAGATATACCTATATATAATATACTTCTCTCTATGGATATACCTATATATAATATACCTCTCTCTCTATAGATATACCTATATATAATATACCTCTCTCTATAGATATACCTATATATAATATACCTCTCTCTATGGATATACCTATATATAATATACTTCTCTCTATGGATATACCTATATATAATATACCTCTCTCTCTATGGATATACCTATATATAATATACCTCTCTCTCTATAGATATACCTATATATAATATACCTCTCTCTCTATAGATATACCTATATATAATATACCTCTCTCTATAGATATACCTATATATAATATACCTCTCTCTATGGATATACCTATATATAATATACTTCTCTCTATGGATATACCTATATATAATATACCTCTCTCTATAGATATACCTATATATAATATACCTCTCTCTCTATAGATATACCTATATATAATATACCTCTCTCTATAGATATACCTATATATAATATACCTCTCTCTATGGATATACCTATATATAATATACTTCTCTCTATGGATATACCTATATATAATATACCTCTCTCTCTATAGATATACCTATATATAATATACCTCTCTCTATGGATATACCAATATATAATATACCTCTCTCTATAGATATACCTATATATAATATACCTCTCTCTATGGATATACCAATATATAATATACCTCTCTCTATGGATATACCAATATATAATATACCTCTCTCTATAGATATACCTATATATAATATACTTCTCTCTATGGATATACCTATATATAATATACCTCTCTCTCTATAGATATACCTATATATAATATACCTCTCTCTATGGATATACCTGTATGTAATATACCTCTCTCTATAGATATACCTGTATATAATATACCTCTCTCTATGGATATACCTATATATAATATACCTCTCTCTATGGATATACCAATATATAATATACCTCTCTCTATTGATATACCTATATATAATATACCTCTCTCTACAAATATACCTATACATAATATAGCTCTCTCTATTAATATACCTATATATAATATGCCTATATACAATATACATATCTATGTATAATATATCTATAAACAATATACCTATATTTAATATACCTATGTATAATATGCCTATATATAATATACCTATATTTAATATACCTATATATAATATACGTATATATAATATACCTATATATAATATACCTATATATAATATACCTATACATAATACGCCTATATATAATACACCTATATATAATATACCTATATTTAATATACCTATATATAATATACCTATATATAATATACCTATATATAATAAACCTATATATAATATACCTATATATAATATACCTATATTTAATATACCTATATATAATATACCTATATATAATAAACCTATATATAATATACCTATATTTAATATACCTATATATAATATACCTATATTTAATATACCTATATTTAATATACCTATATATAAATACCTATATATAATATACCTATATTTAATATACCTATATTTAATATACCTATATATAATATACCTATATATAATAAACCTATATATAATAAACCTATATAAGATATACCTATATATAATATACCTCTCTCTATGGATATACCTATATATAATATACTTCTCTCTATGGATATACCTATATATAATATACCTCTCTCTCTATAGATATACCTATATATAATATACCTCTCTCTCTATAGATATACCTATACATAATATACCTCTCTCTATAGATATACCTATATATAATATACCTCTCTCTATAGATATACCTATATATAATATACCTCTCTCTATGGATATACCAATATATAATATACCTCTCTCTATTGATATACCAATATATAATATACCTCTCTCTATGGATATACCAATATATAATATACCTCTCTCTATTGATATACCTATATATAATATACCTCTCTCTACAAATATACCTATACATAATATAGCTCTCTCTATTAATATACCTATATATAATATGCCTATATACAATATACATATCTATGTATAATATATCTATAAACAATATACCTATATTTAATATACCTATGTATAATATGCCTATATATAATATACCTATATTTAATATACCCATATATAATATACCTATATATAATATACGTATATATAATATACCTATATATAATATACCTATATATAATATACCTATACATAATACGCCTATATATAATACACCTATATATAATATACCTATATTTAATATACCTATATATAATATACCTATATATAATAAACCTATATATAATAAACCTTTATATAATATACCTATTTATAATATACCTATATTTAATATACCTATATATAATATACCTATATATAATAAACCTATATATAATATACCTATATTTAATATACCTATATATAATATACCTATATTTAATATACCTATATTTAATATACCTATATGTAATATACCTATATATAATATACCTATATTTAATATACCTATATTTAATATACCTATATATAATATACCTATATATAATAAACCTATATATAATAAACCTATATATAATATACCTATATTTAATATACCTATATATAATAAAACTATATATAATATACCTATATATAATATACCTATATTTAATATACCTATATATAATAAAACTATATATAATATACCTATATATAATATACCTATATTTAATATACCTATATATAATATACCTATATATAATATACCTATATATAATAAACCTATATATAATATACCTATATATAATAAACCTATATATAATAAACCTATATATAATAAACCTATATATAATATACCTATATTTAATAAACCTATATATAATATACCTATATATAATATGCCTCTTTCTCCCCGTAAATGTCTTCTTCATACTTTATTTTACTAACTTGAGAAACCTGAGAGCAACTTTTTGTCAGATGTCTGTGGTAGTGTGTATATCAGCAGCCAGCACCCATCCTGTAGTCTCCATGTCATCCTCCTGTCTCCCCCTCTCTCCCCAGAGTGGTATGCATGATCTATCAGATAATAATATATAGATGAAGATATTTCTCTATATATAATGTGTTGTGGAATGTATAATAATAGATATATATATGAACACTCTCCTGTCTGTCTCAGCTCTCACAGACTCTGGGCTTTTATCTCTTTCCTCGTGGCGTGTTGACACGAGGTGATGTGTTAAAAGGCGAAGGAGGACAGAAGGACGCAGGGCAATAACTGCTGCTAGAACAATGTCTAAGACAAACACAATTACAGACACACTCCTGTTGCCTGCACTCACACAGACAGACACACACCACTGCAAACTCAAAGACTAACTCTTCAACTCCAGCAATGTCTGGGTGTTGTTGACTAAGCTTCCCTCTCTCATTTACACTACAGGAGGTCTGGGTGTTGTTGACTAAGCTTCCCTCTCTCATTTACACTACAAGAGGGCTGGGGGATCGATAGGACCACCATGAGGTCTGGGTGTTGTTGACTAAGCTTCCCTCTCTCATTTACACTACAAGAGGGCTGGGGGATCGATAGGACCACCATGAGGTCTGGGTGTTGTTGACTAAGCTTCCCTCTCTCATTTACACTACAGGAGGGCTGGGGGATCGATAGGACCACCATGAGGTCTGGGTGTTGTTGACTAAGCTTCCCTCTCTCATTTACACTACAGGAGGGCTGGGGGATCGATAGGACCACCAAGAGGTCTGGGTTTTGTTGACTAAGCTTCCCTCTCTCATTTACACTACAGGAGGTCTGGGTTTTGTTGACTAAGCTTCCCTCTCTCATTTACACTACAAGAGGGCTGGGGGATCGATAGGACCACCATGAGGTCTGGGTGTTGTTGACTAAGCTTCCCTCTCTCATTTACACTACAGGAGGGCTGGGGGATCGATAGGACCACCATGAGGTCTGGGTGTTGTTGACTAAGCTTCCCTCTCTCATTTACACTACAGGAGGGCTGGGGGATCGATAGGACCACCAAGAGGTCTGGGTTTTGTTGACTAAGCTTCCCTCTCTCATTTACACTACAGGAGGTCTGGGTTTTGTTGACTAAGCTTCCCTCTCATCCATTTACACTACAGGAGGGCTGGGGGATCGATAGGACCACCATGAGGTCTGGGTTTTGTTGACTAAGCTTCCCTCTCTCATTTACACTACAGGAGGGCTGGGGGATCGATAGGACCACCACGATGTCTGGGTTTGGTTGACTAGGCTTCCCTCGCTCCAACCGTGCTGTGATACATTACTGCTTGTTACATCACTCACCCATAGAGTATAGAACATACATACACAGAGAGAGAGAGGAGGAGAGAGAGACAAAGAGAGAGAGAGAGAGAGAGAGAGACACAGAGAGAGAGAGAGAGAGCGAGAAAGAGAAACGGGAGAGAGGGAAGAGGGAGAGAGCGAGAAAGGGGAGAGAGTGAAGAAAGAGAGAGAGAAAGGGGAGAGAAAGAAAATTGAGAGAGAGAGAGAGAAGGGGGAGAGAGAGAAAATGGAGAGAGGGAAGAGGGAGAGAGACATGGAAAGAGAATGCACACACACCCTTTCTCTCTGTTTGTGCGGGGGAATGACCCAGCAGTTTGTAGCCATGTATTGATTGAGATGGTAAGTGGGATTCTGCATCGGACGTTAGAACGACGACAGCAACACGACCACACTGGGTCTATTATGATGTCACGGCTGATTCCAGGACTTTTCAAAGTTAAGGCCCGAATGTTTAGAAAACATCTGTTTGGGGATGTAAGAGGGCTTTAGTTTGACAATGTTAGGTTAGAGTTAGTTAGATAATATTATGACTATGTTAGTTTGACAATGTTAGATTAGAGTTAGTTAGATAATATTATGACTATGTTAGTTTGACAATGTTAGATTAGAGTTAGTTAGATAATATTATGATATAGTTAGTTAGACAATGTTAGATTAGAGTTAGTTAGATAATATTATGACTATGTTAGTTAGACAATGTTAGATTAGAGTTAGTTAGATAATATTATGACTATGTTAGTTTGACAATGTTAGATTAGAGTTAGTTAGATAATATTATGACTATGTTAGTTTGACAATGTTAGATTAGAGTTAGTTAGATAATATTATGATATAGTTAGTTAGACAATGATAGGTTAGAGTTAGTTAGATAATATTATGACTATGTTAGTTAGACAATGTTATGATAGATTTAGTTTGACAATGTTATGATATAGTTAGTTAGACAATGTTATGATATAGTTAGACAATGTTAGGATAGAGTTAGACAATGTTATGATATAGTTAGTTAGACAGTTGTAGGATAGAATTGACAATTTGTGAATGTATGGCCACAACAGCCCAGTTAGACAATGTTAGGATAGAGTTAGACAATGTTAGTATAGAGTTAGACAATGTTAGGATAGAGTTAGACAATGTTAGGATAGAGTTAGACAATGTTAGGATAGAGTTAGACAATGTTAGGATAGAGTTAGACAATGTTAGGATAGAGTTAGACAATGTTAGGATATAGTTAGACAATGTTAGGATATAGTAAGACAATGTTAGGATATAGTTAGTGTGAACGTATGGCCACAACAGCCCAGTTAGACAGCAGTGTAATGATTGTAATGACAGTAGAGAGGCTGTTCCTCTAGTGATGCTCCAGTCTGAGACTGATACTTCACTGTGTCTGTTGTTCCTCTAGTGATGCTGCAGTCTGAGGCTGATACATCACTGTGTCTGTTGTTCCTCTAGTGATGCTCCAGTCTGAGACTGATACATCACTGTGTCTGTTGTTCCTCTAGTGATGCTGCAGTCTGAGGCTGATACATCACTGTGTCTGTTGTTCCTCTGATACATCACTGTGTCTGTTGTTCCTCTAGTGATGCTGCAGTCTGAGACTGATACATCACTGTGTCTGTTGTTCCTCTAGTGATGCTCCAGTCTGAGGCTGATACATCACTGTGTCTGTTGTTCCTCTAGTGATGCTGCAGTCTGAGGCTGATACAACATCACTGTGTCTGTTGTTCCTCTAGTGATGCTCCATTCTGAGGCTGATACATCACTGTGTCTGTTGTTCCTCTAGTGATGCTCCATTCTGAGGCTGATACATCACTGTGTCTGTTGTTCCTCTAGTGATGCTCCAGTCTGAGACTGATACATCACTGTGTCTGTTGTTCCTCTAGTGATGCTCCAGTCTGAGACTGATACATCACTGTGTCTGTTGTTCCTCTAGTGATGCTCCAGTCTGAGGCTGATACATCACTGTGTCTGTTGTTCCTCTAGTGATGCTCCAGTCTGAGGCTGATACATCACTGTGTCTGTTGTTCCTCTAGTGATGCTCCAGTCTGAGGCTGATACATCACTGTGTCTGTTGTTCCTCTAGTGATGCTGCAGTCTGAGGCTGATACATCACTGTGTCTGTTGTTCCTCTAGTGATGCTCCATTCTGAGGCTGATACTTCACTGTGTCTGTTGTTGACAACATCACAAGGACGCGCTGGCTTGAATACTTGGCTGTGTGTGTTTGGCTGTGTGTGTGTGTGTGTGTGTGTGTGTGTGTGTGTTTGGCTGTGTGTGTGTTTGTTCGTGTCTGTTCGTGTGTGTGTGTGTGTGTGTGTTGGTGTGTTTTTGGTGTGTGTTGGTGTGTGTTTGTATGTGTTTGTGTGTGTGTGTGTGTTGGCTCTGTGTGTTTTGGTGTGTGTTTTATCCAGGTTGGGTGTAATGGGGTTTTAATGGGCAACCTGGCATCAGGCAGTAGACACACACACACACACACACACACACACACACACACACACACACCACAGACACACACGTACACACCTCCGCCTCCCCATCTGTCCCTCTTTAGGAGTACAGTTCACACATTCTCTCCTCTTCCTCTCTCCTCTTCCTCTCTCCTCTTCCTCTTTCTCTCTATGTCTGTCTCCTCCAAGGTCATACACATCATCCTTCCAGTCTGTTTCACCCATTTCTCTGTCTCTCTATTTCTCTCTGTATCTCGCTCTCTATTTCTCTCTATGTCTCTCTGTCTCCTCTCTCTCTCTCTCTCTATGTCTCTCTCTGTCTCCTCTCTCTCTCTGTCTCTACCTCTCTCTCTATTTCTCTCTCTCTATCTCTATGTCTCTCTCTGTCTCCTCTCTCTCTGTCTCTCTTCCTCTCCCTCTCTCTCCAATTCAAAGGGCTTCACCGGCATACATAAAAAACAAAAGTGAAATAAACAATAAAAATTAACAGTAAACGTGAAACTTACAGAAGGTCCATTTCAGATGTCATATTATGTCTATATACAGTGCTGTAACAATGTCCAAATAATTAAATAATAATAATAACAAATATATAAATATAGGTTGTATTTACAATGGTGTTTGTTCTTTACTGGTTGCCCTTTTCTTGTCACAAATCTAAGTCACAAATCTTGCTGCTGTGATGCACACTGTGGTGTATCTCTCTAGGTATGTTATCCCAGAGGTAATGACCAGTCCTCTCTCTCTCTAGGTATGGTATCCCAGAGGTAATGACCAGTCCTCTCTCTCTCTAGGTATGGTATCCCAGAGGTAATGACCAGTCCTCTCTCTCTCTAGGTATGTTATCCCAGAGGTAATGACCAGTCCTCTCTCTCTCTAGGTATGTTAACCCAGAGGTAATGACCAGTCCTCTCTCTCTCTAGGTATGTTATCCCAGAGGTAATGACCAGTCCTCTCTCTCTCTAGGTATGTTATCCCAGAGGTAATGACCAGTCCTTTCTCTCTCTAGGTATGGTATCCCAGAGGTAATGACCAGTCCTCTCTCTCTCTAGGTATGGTATCCCAGAGGTAATGACCAGTCCTCTCTCTCTCTAGGTATGTTATCCCAGAGGTAATGACCAGTCCTCTCTCTCTCTAGGTATGTTAACCCAGAGGTAATGACCAGTCCTCTCTCTCTC
This sequence comes from Salvelinus fontinalis, assembly GCF_029448725.1. Classification (NCBI taxonomy): domain Eukaryota; kingdom Metazoa; phylum Chordata; class Actinopteri; order Salmoniformes; family Salmonidae; genus Salvelinus; species Salvelinus fontinalis. The sequence goes on along the minus strand of NW_026600290.1, from coordinate 422,373 downwards.
TAGGTATGTTATCCCAGAGGAAATGACCAGTCCTCTCTCTCTCTAGGTATGTTATCCCAGAGGTAATGACCAGTCCTCTCTCTCTCTAGGTATGTTATCCCAGAGGTAATGACCAGTCCTCTCTCTCTCTAGGTATGTTATCCCAGAGGTAATGACCAGTCCTCTCTCTCTCTAGGTATGTTATCCCAGAGGTAATGACCAGTCCTCTCTCTAGGTATGTTATCCCAGAGGTAATGACCAGTCCTCTCTCTCTCTAGGTATGTTATACCAGAGGTAATGACCAGTCCTCTCTCTCTCTCTAGGTATGTTATCCCAGAGGTAATGACCAGTCCTCTCTCTCTCTAGGTATGTTATCCCAGAGGTAATGACCAGCCCTCTCTCTCTCTAGGTATGTTATCCCACAGGTAATGACCAGTCCTCTCAATCTCTAGGTATGTTAACCCAGAGGTAATGACCAGTCCTCTCTCTCTCTAGGTATGTTATCCCAGAGGTAATGACCAGTCCTCTCTCTCTCTAGGTATGTTATCCCAGAGGTAATGACCAGTCCTCTCTCTCTCTAGGTATGTTATCCCAGAGGTCCAGAGGTCGGATGCTGGGTTGTATCAGTGTGTGGTCAGGAACAGGATGGGAGCCATATTACAGAGGAGAGCTGAGGTGCAGGTCGCCTGTAAGTACACACACACACACCTCCCTCTCTCGTTATCTCTCTCCCTCTCTCCATCTCTCTCTTTATCTCCCTCCCTCTCTCCATCTCTTTATCTCCCTCCCTCTCTCGTTATCTATCTACCTATCTTTATCTCCCTGCCATTCTCTCCCTCTCTTTATCTCCCTCCCTCTCTTTATCTCTCTTCATCTCCCTCCCTCTCTTTATCTCCCTCCATCCCTCTCTAGCTCTCCATCTCCTTCTCTTTATCTCTCTTTACCTCCCTCACTCTCTCATTCTCTCGCTCTCCATCTCCCTCTCTTTATCCCCCTCCCACTCTCTCCATATCTCTCTCGCTCTCCATTTCCCTCTCTTTATCTCCCTCCCTCGCTCTCCATCTCCCTCTCTTTATCTCCCTCCCTCTCTCTCGCTCTCCATCCCTCTCTTTATCTCTCCTGCTCTCCATCTCCCTCTCTTTATCTCTCCCGCTCTCCATCTCCCTCTCTTTATCTCTCCCGCTCTCCATCTCCCTCTCTTTATCTCTCTCGCTCTCCATCTCCCACTCTTTATCTCCCTCCCTCTCTCTCTCGCTCTCCATCCCTCTCTTTATCTCTCTCGCTCTCCATCTCCCTCTCTTTATCTCCCTCCCTCCCTTTATCTCCCTCTCTCCCTCTTTCACTCTCTTTCTCTCCCTAATCTCCCTTGTTCTCTCTCTAGTCATGGGCAACTTTTCTGGTGAGGATCAACGTGGTACGGTCAGTGTTGGTCGAGCTGCGGTCCTGAACACTCCAACCGTCAGCTGCTTCCCGAGACCGCAGGTCACCTGGTACAGAGACGGTCACAAGATAATCCCCAACAACAGAGTGTGAGTACCACTACTAACTTAAACCACAATGTTCTAGTAATGCTCAAATAATGGTCAAAACGCAACATGTTCTATTCACCGTGTTAGTCAGGTAAAAAAAATAACTCAGTCAGTGAGGAATCAGAGGTCAGCACTTTGTGGTGGGGGTCAAACACCACAACATCTGCAGCGGTGGTAACAGTGGATGTAACAGACGTTTCTTTGTGGTGGGGGTCAAACACCACAACATCTGCAGCGGTGGTAACAGTGGATGTAACAGACGTTTCTTTGTGGTGGGGGTCAAACACCACAACATCTGCAGCCGTTGTAACAGTGGATGTAACAGACGTTTCTATGTGGTTGGGGTCAAACACCACAACATCTGCAGCGGTGGTAACGGTGGATGTAACAGACGTTTCTTTGTGGTGGGGGTCAAACACCACAACATCTGCAGCGGTGGTAACAGTGGATGTAACAGACGTTTCTTTGTGGTGGGGGTCAAACACCACAACATCTGCAGCCGTTGTAACAGTGGATGTAACAGACGTTTCTTTGTGGTGGGGGTCAAACACCACAACATCTGCAGCGGTGGTAACAGTGGATGTAACAGACGTTTCTTTGTGGTGGGGGTCAAACACCACAACATCTGCAGCGGTGGTAACGGTGGATGTAACAGACGTTTCTTTGTGGTGGGGGTCAAACACCACAACATCTGCAGCGGTGGTAACAGTGGATGTAACAGACGTTTCTTTGGTCTGAATGTGATTCAGTAACGTGTTGTTACTAGCAGGGTCGTATCCACATTCTAACAAGCGTCAACATAACTGCACTGCAAGACAACCCAGTTCATACAGTTAAACAACTATCTCAAAACTCACACCAGGAGGGGGTTGATTATCTCTACTGTAATCAAGAAGCTGGAGGGGGTTGATTGTCTCTGCTGTAATCAAGAAGCTGGAGGGGGTTGATTATCTCTGCTGTAATCAAGAAGCTAGAAGGGGGTTGATTGTCTCTACTGTAATCAAGAAGCTAGAGGGGGTTGATTGTCTCTGCTGTAATCAAGAAGCTAGAAGGGGTTGATTATCTCTACTGTAATCAAGAAGCTAGAGGGGGTTGATTGTCTCTGCTGTAATCAAGAAGCTAGAGGGGGTTGATTGTCTCTGCTGTAATCAAGAAGCTAGAGGGGGTTGATTGTCTCTGCTGTAATCAAGAAGCTAGAGGGGGTTGATTATCTCTTCTGTAATCAAGAAGCTAGAAGGGGTTGATTATCTCTACTGTAATCAAGAAGCTAGAGGGGGTTGATTGTCTCTGCTGTAATCAAGAAGCTAGAGGGGGTTGATTGTCTCTGCTGTAATCAAGAAGCTAGAGGGGGTTGATTATCTCTACTGTAATCAAGAAGATGGAGGGGGTTGATTGTCTCTACTGTAATCAAGAAGCTGGAGGGGGTTGATTGTCTCTACTGTAATCAAGAAGCTGGAGGGGGTTGATTGTCTCTACTGTAATCAAGAAGCTAGAGGGGGTTGATTGTCTCTGCTGTAATCAAGAAGCTGGAGGGGGTTGATTATCTCTACTGTAATCAAGAAGCTAGAGGGGGTTGATTATCTCTACTGTAATCAAGAAGCTGGAGGGGGTTGATTGTCTCTACTGTAATCAAGAAGATAGAGGGGGTTGATTGTCTCTACTGTAATCAAGAAGCTGGAGGGGGTTGATTGTCTCTACTGTAATCAAGAAGCTAGAGGGGGTTGATTGTCTCTGCTGTAATCAAGAAGCTGGAGGGGGTTGATTATCTCTACTGTAATCAAGAAGCTAGAGGGGGTTGATTGTCTCTGCTGTAATCAAGAAGCTGGAGGAAGTTGATTGTCTCTGCTGTAATCAAGAAGCTGGAGGGGGTTGATTGTCTCTACTGTAATCAAGAAGCTGGAGGGGGTTGATTGTCTCTACTGTAATCAAGAAGATGGAGGGGGTTGATTGTCTCTACTGTAATCAAGAAGCTAGAGGGGGTTGATTGTCTCTACTGTAATCAAGAAGCTGGAGGGGGTTGATTGTCTCTACTGTAATCAAGAAATTGGATATTTTAAGCTAGACACGTAGCTTGCAAGTTAACAAACCAAATGCATAGCTGGAGCCCTGAGCTGCATATCATTTACTAGATAGTTAATAACCTTTTACCTCAGCTGTAACTGATCTTTATTCATTAAAATAACTCTGATACCAATCAACTGTACAAATACAGTTGATCAGATGGATTACACTGTAATGTTTTAGTTCTAAGGGAAATTAAAATAGGCTTACGTTTTTTCTTGGACTTTGTAGAATTATATAAAACATTTCCTTCACTCTAAATCACTATTGTCGTTCATTTTTAAAATTGATATATTTACATAAATATTTATTCATATATATAACATATTTATATATATATTTACATAAATATTTATTCATACAATTAATCCTTTACAATAGTTGATGCACTATTTGTCAAGCATTTATTTATCATTTATTTATCATTTATTTGTCAAGCATTTATTTATCATTTATTTATCATCTTTTTATCAAGCATTTATTTATCAAACATTTATTAAGCATTTATTCATCAAGCATTTATTTATAATTTATTTATCAAGCATTTATCATTTATTTATCATTTATTAATGATTAATTATTCATAATTTATTCATCAAGCATCTATTTATCATTTATTTATCATTTATTTCTTTTAATTTATTCATCAAGCATTTATTTATCATTTATATATAATTTATTCATAATTTATTTTTTAAGCATTTATTTATGAAGCATGTTTGAGCACCTTGCAGGTTGATATGCATCTGATGTGTACCGGCAATGTTCTCTAGCGTGTACTGATATACTGAAAGGCCAGGCGGTACTAGTGTTAACGGGTACTGATATACTGAAAGGCCAGGCGGTACTAGTGTTATCGGGTACTGATATACTGAAAGGCCAGGCGGTACTAGTGTTAACGGGTACTGATATACTGAAAGGCCAGGCGGTACTAGTGTTAACAGGTACTGATATACTGAAAGGCCAGGCGGTTCTAGTGTTAACGGGTACTGATATGCTGAAAGGCCAGGCGGTACTAGTGTTAACGGGTACTGATATACTGAAAGGCCAGGCGGTACTAGTGTTAACGGGTACTGATATACTGAAAGGCCAGGCGGTACTAGTGTTAACGGGTACTGATATACTGAAAGGCCAGGCGGTACTAGTGTTAACGGGTACTGTTATACTGAAAGGCCAGGCGGTACTAGTGTTAACGGGTACTGATATGCTGAAAGGCCAGGCGGTACTAGTGTTAACGGGTACTGATATACTGAAAGGCCAGGCGGTACTAGTGTTAACGGGTACTGATATACTGAAAGGCCAGG
>NW_026600290.1:397500-415000 GCF_029448725.1 Salvelinus fontinalis | reverse complement strand
CTTTCCCCTTCCATGTCTAAATGTCTTTCCCCTTCCATGTCTAAATGTCTTTCCCCTTCCATGTCTCAATGTCTTTCCCCTTCCATGTCTCAATGTCTTTCCCCTTCCATGTCTCAATGTCTTTCCCCTTCCATGTCTCAATGTCTTTCCCCTTCCATGTCTAAATGTCTTTCCCCTTCCATGTCTAAATGTCTTTCCCCTTCCATGTCTCAATGTCTTTCCCCTTCCATGTCTCAATGTCTTTCCCCTTCCATGTCTAAATGTCTTTCCCCTTCCATGTCTCAATGTCTTTCCCCTTCCATGTCTAAATGTCTTTCCCCCTCCATGTCTCAATGTCTTTCCCCTTCCATGTCTAAATGTCTTTCCCCTTCCATGTCTAAATGTCTTTCCCCTTCCATGTCTCAATGTCTTTCCCCTTCCATGTCTAAATGTCTTTCCCCTTCCATGTCTCAATGTCTTTCCCCTTCCATGTCTCAATGTCTTTCCCCTTCCATGTCTAAATGTCTTTCCCCTTCCATGTCTAAATGTCTTTCCCCTTCCATGTCTATATGTGTGGTGTGAAATAGAAATTTGTTTTTTTACACATCCTCCCCTCTCTCCCTGAGACACCATCAGAGAGTCTCTCCCTGACACCATCAGAGAGTCTCTCCCTGAGACACCATCAGAGAGTCTCTCCCTGACACCATCAGAGAGTCTCTCCCTGAGACACCATCAGAGAGTCTCTCCCTGAGACACCATCAGAGAGTCTCTCCCTGACACCATCAGAGAGTCTCTCCCTGAGACACCATCAGAGAGTCTCTCCCTGAGACACCCTCAGAGAGGCACGGCCAGGGATCAGACATTGTTGACAGTAACCCTGTGTCACGCCCTGGCCTTAGTATTCTTTGTTTTCTTTATTATTTTAGTTAGGTCAGGGTGTGACATGGGGAATGTTTGTGTTTTGTTGGTTTTGGGTGTTTTTATGGTAAAGGGGTTGTTGGGTATAGTATATGGGTTTGTGTGGAGTACATGTGTCTAGTGTTGTCTATGTATGTTTAGTTGTCTAGGAGAGTCTATGGTTACCTGAATGAGTTCCCAATTAGAGACAGCTGATTTCTGTTGTCTCTGATTGGGAGCCTTATTTAGGGTAGCCATAGGCTCTCATTGGTTGTGGGTAATTGTCTATGTAGAACGTTTGTAGCCTGTGTGTGTATGTGCACAACGTTATTTAGCTTCACGGTCGTTTGTTGTTTTGTATAGTTTGTTAAAGTGTGTCGTGTTTATTTTTCGTCATCTTTTAAAAATAAAAGAAGATGGCTTATTTTCCTAAAGCTGCGTTTTGGTCCATCAATCCTCCACACGATCGTGACACCCTGGAGCAATTAGTGTCTTGCTCAACAGCAGATCAGCAGAATTTTCACGTAGTCGGCTTACAGAATGTCTTCAGAATGTTAGGTTATTAAACCCAGATGAAAAACAAAAAATAATCATGGGCAAAGCAGCAACAGCTCCTCTTGAAGACAAATATGTATTTGCCTGCCATAGCCTGAGGGACATTGAATAGTTACGTCTGTACACCTAGTGTCAGAGGCCTAGCAGTCCTAGCTAGCAGGACATAGTGTCAGAGCCCTAGCAGTCCTAGCTAGCAGGACATAGTGTCAGAACCCTAGCAGTCCTAGCTAGCAGGACATAGTGTCAGAGCCCTAGCAGTCCTAGCTAGCAGGACATAGTGTCAGAGCCCTAGCAGTCCTAGCTAGCAGCAGTAGAGTACATAGTGTCAGAGCGCTAGCAGTCCTAGCTAGCAGGACATAGTGTCAGAGCCCTAGCAGTCCTAGCTAGCAGGACATAGTGTCAGAGCCCTAGCAGTCCTAGCTAGCAGGACATAGTGTCAGAGCCCTAGCAGTCCTAGCTAGCAGGACATAGTGTCAGAGCCCTAGCAGTCCTAGCTAGCAGGACATAGTGTCAGAGCCCTAGCAGTCCTAGCTAGCAGGACATCGTGTCAGAGCCCTAGCAGTCCTAGCTAGCAGGACATCGTGTCAGAGCCCTAGCAGTCCTAGCTAGCAGGACATAGTGTCAGAGCCCTAGCAGTCCTAGCTAGCAGGACATAGTGTCAGAGCCCTAGCAGTCCTAGCTAGCAGGACATAGTGTCAGAGCCCTAGCAGTCCTAGCTAGCAGGACATAGTGTCAGAGCGCTAGCAGTCCTAGCTAGCAGGACATAGTGTCAGAGCCCTAGCAGTCCTAGCTAGCAGGACATAGTGTCAGAGCCCTAGCAGTCCTAGCTAGCAGGACATAGTGTCAGAGCGCTAGCAGTCCTAGCTAGCAGGACATAGTGTCAGAGCCCTAGCAGTCCTAGCTAGCAGGACATAGTGTCAGAGCCCTAGCAGTCCTAGCTAGCAGGACATAGTGTCAGAGCCCTAGCAGTCCTAGCTAGCAGGACATAGTGGCAGAGCCCTAGCAGTCCTAGCTAGCAGGACATAGTGTCAGAGCCCTAGCAGTCCTAGCTAGCAGGACATAGTGTCAGAGCTCTAGCAGTCCTAGCTAGCAGGACATAGTGTCAGAGCCCTATCAGTCCTAGCTAGCAGGACATAGTGTCAGAGCGCTAGCAGTCCTAGCTAGCAGGACATAGTGTCAGAGCGCTAGCAGTCCTAGCTAGCAGGACATAGTGTCAGAGCCCTAGCAGTCCTAGCTAGCAGGACATAGTGTCAGAGCCCTAGCAGTCCTAGCTAGCAGGACATAGTGTCAGAGCCCTAGCAGTCCTAGCTAGCAGGACATAGTGTCAGAGCCCTAGCAGTCCTAGCTAGCAGGACATAGTGTCAGAGCCCTAGCAGTCATAGCTAGCAGGACATAGTGTTAGAGACCTAGCAGTCCTAGCTAGCAGGACACAGTGTCAGAGCCCTAGCAGTCCTAGCTAGCAGGACATAGTGTCAGAGCCCTAGCAGTCCTAGCTAGCAGGACATAGTGTCAGAGCCCTAGCAGTCCTAGCTAGCAGGACATAGTGTCAGAGCCCTAGCAGTCCTAGCTAGCAGGACATAGTGTCAGAGCCCTAGCAGTCCTAGCTAGCAGGACATAGTGTCAGAGCCCTAGCAGTCCTAGCTAGCAGGACATAGTGTCAGAGCCCTAGCAGTCCTAGCTAGCAGGACATAGTGGCAGAGCCCTAGCAGTCCTAGCTAGCAGGACATAGTGTCAGAGCCCTAGCAGTCCTAGCTAGCAGGACATAGTGTCAGAGCCCTAGTCCTGGCTAGCAGCAGTAGAGTACATAGTGTTATGTGATCTGAATCCAATCTCTTACCGGTTCATCTTTTTAATAATAGAAAAAGAAAAAAGAAAGAAAGGAAGATTTTCCTTTTGATGACTGCTTGAACTCGCACATTTCTCACTCCTTCCCCCTCTCTCCTCCTCGGACAGTTAATTGAATTGCTTCTTTGGTCTTTTAATGTAGTGGAAAATAACTGATTGTGCTGATATTGTAACAGGCGGTTCACCCTTCGAACCCGCCTCCTCTTTCTCTCGTTCTTCTCATTCTTTATCTCTCTCTCGTTCTTCTCCTCTCAATCATTTTTCACTTTGACCTATACTCACTTTGGCCCCTTTTTCTCTGTCTTGTTGTAAGAAGTGATGTCTGTCTTGTAAGAGGTGGTGTCTGTCTTGTTGTAAGAGGTGTTGTCTGTCTTGTTATAAGAGGTGTTGTCTGTCTTGTTGTAAGAGGTGGTGTCTGTCTTGTTGTAAGAGGTGGTGTCTGTCTTGTTGTAAGAGGTGTTGTCTGTCTTGTTGTAAGAGGTGGTGTCTGTCTTGTTGTAAGAGGTGGTGTCTGTCTTGTTGTAAGAGGTGGTGTCTGTCTTGTTGTAAGAGGTGGTGTCTGTCTTGTTGTAAGAGGTGGTGTCTGTCTTGTTTTATCTTGCCGATCCTTCTTCCTCTTCTCCTTTAATCTCTTCTCACTCTCTCAGTACTGAACTCCTCAACAATCCCTTTCTAGTTTCTCCCCACAATAAATCTCTCGCTCCTCTGTGTGTGTGTGTGTGTGTGTTTGTGTGTGTGTGTGTACTCTCTTCCCCTGTCTCATCTACTTTTGTCTGTCTGCTCTGCAGCAGCTGTCTGGTCCCATCACTCTGACTCAGTGACAGAGATGGGAGGGAGAGAGAGAGGAGGGAGAGAGAGAGGAGGGAGAGAGAGAGAGGGGGGATAGAGAGAGAGAGGAGGGACAGAAAGGAGGGATAGAGGGAGAGAGAGAGAACGAGAGAAAGAGAGCGAGAGAGGGGAGAGAGAGAGAGGATTGATATAGAGAGGATTGATATAGAGAGGAGGGAGAGAGAGAGAGGAGGGATAGAGAGAGGAGGGAGAGGAGGAAGAGAGAGATAGTCAACCCGAGAAAGAGTTGACAAGACAGTAAAAGTGTGTGAGTGTGTGTTATCAGAGTGATAGAATGTCTTCTCATCTCTTGCTGTTAGATATTCTAATTATACAATAATCACACTATTAATTACCTGCCACACACACACTGACGGCGATCATTAACCTAGCTGCTTTACCTCAGGAAGTGAGAGAGGGGGAGTGAGACGGAGAGAGAGAATGAGAGAAAGAGCGAGAGACAGAGAGAGACATAATATGACATTTGAAATGTCTTTATTCTTTTGGAACTTTTGTGTGTGTAATGTTTACTGTGCGTTTTTTATTGTTTATTTCACTTAGTTTATTATCTATTTCACATGTTCTGCCAAAGTAAACTATGGACCAGCATGGAACCATAGATACAGTTGAAGTCGGAAGTTTACATACACTTAGGTTGGAGTCATTAAAACTCGTTTTTCAACCACTCCACAAATTTCTTGTTTACAAACTATAGTTTTGGCAAGTCGGTTAGTACATCTACTTTGTGCACGACACAAGTCATTTTTCAAACAATTGTTTACAGGCAGATTATTTCACTTATAATTCACTGTATCACAATTCCAGTGGGTCAGAAGTTTACATACACTAAGTTGACTGTGCCTTTAAACAGCTTGGAAAATTCCAGAAAATTATGTCATGGCTTTAGAAGCTTCTGATAGAATAATTGACATCATTTGAGTCAATTGGAGGTGTACTTGTGGATGTATTTCAAGGCCTACCTTCAAACTCAGTGCCTTTTTGCTTGACATCATGAGTAAATCAAAAGAAATCAGCCAAGACCTCAAGACCTCAGGAAAGACATTGTAGACCTCCACAAGTCTGGTTCATCCTTGGGAGCAATTTCCAAACACCTGAAGGTACCACGTTCATCTGTACAAACAATAGTACGCAAGTATAAACACCATGGGACCACGCAGCCGTCATACCGCTCAGGAAGGAGACGCATTCTGTTTCCTAGAGATCAACGTACTTTGGTGAGAAAAGTGCAAATCAATCCCAGAACAACAGCAAAGGACCTTGTGAAGATGCTGGAGGAAACAGGTACAAAAGTATCTCTATTCACAGTAAAACAGATAGTTCAGATGAAAGGTAACAGATGAACGGTAACAGATGAAAGGTAACAGATGGTTCAGATAAAAGGTAACATATAGTTCAGATAAAAGGTAACATATAGTTCAGATGGCAGGTAACAGATGAAAGGTAACAGATGAAAGGTAACAGATAGTTCAGATGAAAGGTAACAGTTTCGGGGGATTTACGTGAATTCATGGACGCACAGAACTTCTGGATTAGACGTAGTTAAGGAAGAGAACGCAGTGAGGTCGGGGCGATGGCGATTTCCTCCTTTTAATGAGTTGAGATCTGTCAGACATTTCCACCTGACCTAATTAAAGCGCCCCTGGCCCAGCTGAGCAAGTGGCCATGAATTAAAGGATTCTTCCACCAACTCCATGGGCCTTTTCTACAGAGAGAGAGAAGAGAGAGAGAGAGGAGAGAGAGAGAGATAGAGAGAGAGGTAGAGAGAGAGAAAAGAGACATAGAGAGAGAGAGACAGAGACACAGAGAGAGAGAGAGACAGAGAGGCAGAGAGAGAGAGAGGCAGAGAGAGAGAGAGACAGAGAGAGGCAGAGAGAGAGAGAGAGAGACAGAGAGAGAGAGACAGAGAGACAGAGAGAGGCAGAGAGAGAGAGAGAGAGAGAGAGAAGAGACATAGAGAGAGAGAGATAGAGAGAGAGAGACACAGAGAGAGAGAGACATAGAGAGGCAGAGAGAGGCAGAGAGAGACAGAGAGAGAGGTAGAGAGAGAGAAGAGAGACATAGAGAGAGATAGAGAGAGAGAGACACAGAGAGAGAGAGACACAGAGAGAGAGAGACATAGAGAGGCAGAGAGAGGCAGAGAGAGACAGAGAGACATAGAGAGAGAGAGAGAGAGAGGCAGAGAGAGAGAGAGAGAGAGAGAGGTTAATTGAAGACAGACATGATTAGTCCTAATCAGGATTATTCTGGAGATCCATTCACCTAATAGGCCTGAACACAGGCCAGTCGGTGAAGCTCTTGTACTGTGTTGTACTGTGTTGTGTTATTGTCTCTCACTTGCTTAATAATCGTAGCTTGTCACAGACTTGTGGTGAACAGACAACTTGAGCTGCGCCCCAATAATCTCTCCTTTCTCCTGAAACGTGCACTTGTTCACTTCCCTTCGTGCACTTGTTCACTTCCCTTCGTTGATGTGAAAGGAAATTAGTTGTATGTGGAAACCTCCTGCAGCCCATTCCAACGCTTTTAAAATTGTGGAGAAATGACTGCTTCCTAATGGAGAGAGTCATGTGACCTCCTGAATGGTATGTTCCCAGGAAACAGAGTCACTGGTCTATTATGTTCAGCATCTGACCTTCCACCCCTCCATCCTCTCTTCCTCTCTCTTTCTCATCCTAGTTTCATTACTCTCTCTGTTCCTCTCTCTTTCCATCCACCTTGTGCTTAGACAAACAGTCTGTATCCTGACTCTCTCCCTCTCACACACACACACACACACACACACACACACACACACACACACACACACACACACACACACACACACACACACACACACACACACACAGCAGTTAGCCAGGAGGACAGTGAAACCCCCACAGAGTGAGAGCAGTTCGCCTGGCAGAGGAAAACATATCACCACCGTCTCTTTGGGGTGTTTTTGAAGGACCTGTTGGCTGCGGTGGCAGCTGTCCAAACCTCTGCCTGACTACAAATAGTCGGTTTGGACAGTGGGTCTCTGTGTGTCAGTTTGGACAGTGGGACTCTGTGTGTTAGTTTGGACAGTGGGACTCTGTGTGTTAGTCAGTTTGGACAGTGGGACTCTGTGTGTTAGTCAGTTTGGACAGTGGGACTCTGTGTGTTAGTCAGTTTGGACAGTGGGACTCTGTGTGTTAGTCAGTTTGGACAGTGGGACTCTGTGTGTTAGTCAGTTTGGACAGTGGGGCTCTGTGTGTTAGTCAGTTTGGACAGTGGGACTCTGTGTGTTAGTCAGTTTGGACAGTGGGGCTCTGTGTGTTAGTCAGTTTGGACAGTGGGGCTCTGTGTGTTAGTCAGTTTGGACAGTGGGACTCTGTGTGTTAGTCAGTTTGGACAGTGGGGCTCTGTGTGTTAGTCAGTTTGGACAGTGGGACTCTGTGTGTTAGTCAGTTTGAACAGTGGGACTCTGTGTGTTAGTCAGTTTGGACAGTGGGTCTCTGTGTGTCAGTTTGGACAGTGGGACTCTGTGTGTTAGTTTGGACAGTGGGACTCTGTGTGTTAGTCAGTTTGGACAGTGGGACTCTGTGTGTTAGTCAGTTTGGACAGTGGGACTCTGTGTGTTAGTCAGTTTGGACAGTGTGACTCTGTGTGTTAGTCAGTTTGAACAGTGGGACTCTGTGTGTTAGTCAGTTTGGACAGTGGGACTCTGTGTGTTAGTCAGTTTGGACAGTGGGACTCTGTGTGTTAGTCAGTTTGGACAGTGGGACTCTGTGTGTTAGTCAGTTTGGACAGTGGGGCTCTGTGTGTTAGTCAGTTTGGACAGTGGGGCTCTGTGTGTTAGTCAGTTTGGACAGTGGGACTCTGTGTGTTAGTCAGTTTGGACAGTGGGACTCTGTGTGTTAGTCAGTTTGGACAGTGGGGCTCTGTGTGTTAGTCAGTTTGGACAGTGGGGCTCTGTGTGTTAGTCAGTTTGGACAGTGGGACTCTGTGTGTTAGTCAGTTTGGACAGTGGGTCTCTGTGTGTTAGTTTAGACAGTGGGTCTCTGTGTGTTAGTCAGTTTGGACAGTGGGGCTCTGTGTGTTAGTCAGCTTGGACAGTGGGACTCTGTGTCTTTAGCAGTCAGGTTTTTGCTCAGAGTGTTTGTGAAATGAGTCTAGGGGCCTCGGACTTAATGAAACATCTGGAGTGTTCCTCTGTTACTTAGAGAGAGAGAGATGGAGAGAGAGAGAGGGGGAGAGAGAGACAGAGGGGGGGGAGAGAGTTGGAGAGAGATGTAGAGAGAGAGAGAGAGAGACAGAGAGAGACAGAGAGAGAGAGAGAGACTAGAGGGTAGTGAGGGAATTAAAAGATTGTAGAGAGTAATGAAATGTTTGACTAATAAGAACAGAGAGCATCACATATTGAATATACCTCTTACTGCTGCCTCAACTAGGATTGATTTACACTCTTATTGTAGAGGAGAGAGAGAGAGAGAGAGAGAGAGAGAGAGAGAGAGAGAGAGAGAGAGAGAGAGAGAGAGAGACAGAGACAGAGTTGGAGAGCGAAAACATGAAGACGAGGGAGAGAGGGAGGGAGGGAAGAGGGGAGAGAAATGAAGACATGTAAAATAGATTTCTATATAGATTTAACAGATAAAACAGTGTGTCATTCAGTGAGTGAGATGGTGCTGAACATGTACAGAACACACACACACACACACACACACACACACACACACACACACACACACACATATTTTTGACATTTTTGGTACCCAGATCTGTGCCTCGATACAATCCTGTCTCGGAGACAATTCCTTCGACCTCACAGTTTTGGTTTTTGCTCTGATCTGCACTGTCAACTGTGGGACCTTATATAGACAGGTGTGTGTCTTTCCAAATCATGTCCAATCAATTGAATTTACCACAGGTGGACTCCAATCTAGTTGTAGAAACATCTCAAGGATGATCAATGGAAACAGGATGCACCTGAGCTCAATGTCGAGTCTCATATAGCAAAGGGTCTGAATACTTGTGTAAATAAGGTATTTTTGTTTTTAATAAATTTGCAAACATAAACAAAACCAAATCTCACTTTGTCATTGTGGGGTATTGTTTATATATTGCTGAGGAGAATGTGTTATTTAATCCATTTTAGAATGAGGCTGTATTGTAACAAAATGTGGAAAAAGTCAGTAGATTTCCAGTGGAATAGAGTTCCATGTAGTCATGGCTCTATGTAGTACTGTGTGCCTCCCATTGTCTGTTCTGGACTTGGGGACGGTGAAGAGACCTCTGGTGGCATGTCTTGTGGGGTATGGGTGGGTGTCCGAGCTGTGTGTCAGTCGTTTAGACAGACAGCTTGGTGCTTTCAACATGTCAATACCTCCCACTAATACGAGTAGTGATGAAGTCAATCTGTCCTCTACTTTGAGCCTGGAGAGATTGACATGCATATCATTCATTTTAGCTCCCCATGTAATTTTTGCTGCCCTGTTCTGAGTCAATAGCAATATTCCTAAGTCCTTCTTTGTGGCACCTGACCACACGACTGTACAGTATTCAGGTGCGACAAAACTAGGGCCTGTAGGACCTGCCTTGTTGACAGTGCTGTTAAGAAGGCAGAGCAGAGCTTTATTATAGACAGACTTCTCCCCATCTTAGCTACTGTTCTATCAATATGTTTTGACCATGACAGTTTACAATCCAAGGTTACTCCAAGCAGTTTAGTCACCTCAACCTGCTCAATTTCCACATTATTCATTACAAGATTTAGTTGAGGTTTAAGGTTTAGTGAATGATTTGTCCCAAATAAAATGCTTTTCGTTTTTGAAATATTTAGGGCTAACTTATTCCTTGCCACCCATTCTGAAACTAACTGCAGCTCTTTGTTAAGTGTTGCAGTCATTTCAGTCGCTGTAGTAGCTGACGTGTACAGTGTTGAGTCATCCGCATACATAGACACACTGGCTTAACTCAAATGTCGTTTGTAACGATTAAAAAAGTAAGGTGCCTAGACAGCTGCTCTGGGGAATTCCTGATTCTACCTGGATTATGTTGTAGAGGCTTCCATTCTAGAACACCCTCTGTGTTCTGTGTTCTGTCTTCTTAATCCACATATAGCAGGGGGGTGTAAAGCCATAACACCAGTTTTCCTAGCAGCAGACTATGATCAATAATCTGTGTTTGTCCCATATCAATATAAACTATGTCATCTTCTCAAGGCTGCTCAATATTCAGCCCCTGGTTTGTCTAAACTGCTTCCTTATTGACGCACGCACGCACGCACGCACGCACGCACGCACGCACGCACGCACGCACACACACACACACACACACACACACACACACACACACACACACACACACACACACACACACACACACACACACACACACACACACACACACACACACACCCTTGTGGCCTCTCCTGGAGGTAGCAACCACACTAATCTCCTCACTATTCAATATACAGAATATACAGTACACAACCTCACTGTCATAAAGTGTCTGTGTGTATTTGTGTGTATTTGTTTGTGTGTGTGTGTGTGTATGTGTGTGTGTGTGTGTGTGTGTGCATGTGTGTGTGTGTGTGTCTGTGGGTGTGCATGTGTGTGTCTGCGGTTGTGTGTGTGTGTGTGTGTGTGTGTGTGTGTGTGTGTGTGTGTGTGTGTGTGTGTGTGTGTGTGTGTGTGTGTGTGTGTGTGTGTGTGTGTGTGTGTGTGTGTGTGTCTGTGGGTGTGCATGTGTGTGTCTGCGGTTGTGTGTGTGTGTGTGTGTGTGTGTGTGTGTGTGTGTGTGTGTGTGTGTGTGTGTGTGTGTGTGTGTGTGTGTGTGGGTGTGTGGGTGTGCATGTGTGTGTCTGCGGTTGTGTGTGTGTGTGTGTGTGTGTGTGTGTGTGTGTGTGTGTGTGTGTGTGTGCATGTGTGTGTGCTTGTGTGTGTGTGTGTGTGTGTGTGTGTGTGTGTGTGTGTGTGTGTGTGTGTGTGTGTGTGTGTGTGTGCATGTGTGTGTGTGCATGTGTGTGTGTGTGTCTGTGGGTGTGTGTGTGTGTGAATGTATTGTTCCTGGTGTGTCAGAGAGCATCAGAGGATGTGATGTCAACAACAAGCAGAGACGGACCTGATGAGAGGAAAGGGAGGGACTCATTCATCAGCTTGTTTTGGTTGGACGTTGTGTGTACATTCTCCATGTGCTGAAATGATATTCTGGAGAAACTGAAATTCCTTGTCTGGTTTTATCTCTCTCCTACAGAGCCGTGTCGTTGGACAATCAGCTGGTTGTCTTGTCGGCCAGTGCGGTTGACGTGGGGCGGTACTACGTACAGGCGGTCAACGAGCTGACCGGACAAAACCACACCTCTCCCTCTGTCTACCTCAGCATGGCTGGTAAGAACAGTCATTTAAAACATCTGTATATACACAGATACTCTATACCTCCACTACACTGTCCTCTATACCTCCACTATACTGTCCTCTATACCTCCACTATACTGTCCTCTATACCTCCACTATACTGTCCTCTATACCTCCACTATACTGTCCTCTATACCTCCACTATACTGTCCTCTATACCTCCACTATACTGTCCTCTATACCTCCACTACACTGTCCTCTATACCTCCACTATACTGTCCTCTATACCTCCACTATACTGTCCTCTATACCTCCACTATACTGTCCTCTATACCTCCACTATACTGTCCTCTCCCCCTCTCTCTTTCTATTTGTCCCTATTGGAGGACAGAGGACAGATTCTCTTGTTAGCTCTTTATTTGCCGTTCAGCAAAAGTGTAAAGAAGAGGTGGAGAGAGAGACAGGAAGAAGAGAGAGAGAGGAGGAGGAAGAGAGGAGGGGAGGAGGAAGAGGAGGAAGAGAGGAGGGGAGGAGGAAGAGAGAGAGGGGAGGAGGAGTAAGAAGAGAGAGAGGAGGAGGATGAATAGAGAGATGAGGAGGATGAAGAGAGAGAGAGAGGAGGAGGAAGAGATGGAGGAGAGAGAGATGAGGAGGAAGAGAGAGAGGAGGAGAAGGAAGAGAGAGAGAGGAGGAGGAGGAAGAGAGAGGGGGTGATTAGGAAGAGGAGGAAGAGAGAGAGAGGAGGAGGAAGAGAGAGAGAGGAGGAGGAGGAAGACAGAGAGAGAGAGGAATGTGATGTGTCCCTTGTGGCTGTGTGGTGTTTTAATTAGACTCTCTGTCACTCACACTCACACACACACACACACACACACACACACACACACACACACACACACACACACACACACACACACACACACACACACACACACACACACACACACACACACAGACACCTTCTCCATGAAAGTGGACCTGACAGCGTTTCAGCAACATGAAATCCTGTTAACATGTGTTGCTCTACACCCCAGGAAGAATCTGACAAGCCACCACTTAGATATGGTCATTCTCACCTTCTAAATACATGGAATGAAAAAGACGTTTGAGAATGACGTATAGTAAAGAGTTTGTGAAAATATAGCAACATAGAGTGGGAAAGCGGCCGTGCATTTGGAAAATGAATAGACACTGCAGTAAATAAAACCTAATAAATACGTCTGCCACAAGGGGCCTGTTGAGCTTGTCATCATTCACTGTGAACTGGACTGTGTGTTTACAGGCGGTATGAACAGGACTGTGTGTTTACAGGCAATATGAACTGGACTGTGTGTTTACAGGCAGTATGAACTGGACTGTGTGTTTACAGGCAGTATGAACAGGACTGTGTGTTTACAGGCAATATGAACTGGACTGTGTGTTTACAGGCAGTATGAACTGGACTGTGTGTTTACAGGCGGTAAGAACTGGACTGTGTGTTTACAGGCAAAAGCCAGAAGCCACAAAATACAAAGGATTTCTGTAACTATGGAAACCCCACGGTACTCCTCTGACAGAACTTTACCGTCCTGTTGATCAAACAACCATGAAAAGCTAGGCTCTCTTTCCCTCCGTTATGCACATCAACAGAAACAAGATCAACAACTGATGCTAGCCAGAGCAAGATGAGATCAAATCTAACGTTTTTAGCTAGTTGGTCGTTAAAATTGCACTGATAAACGATGGGAAATAGTAACCTCCTCGTCCTCCTGCAGCTTGCCTGCCAATGCATGCTTGTCCCAACCAAGCACCCAAGTAGCTAGATAACGTTAGCCAGTTAGCTAACCAAGCACCCAAGCTAACTGGCTACCGTTGTCTAGCTACTTCCAGACACCAATGAGAGAACAGCTCCCTGTGACCGTTTTACTCACCATAGCAGAGCTGGTTAGGCTGTTAACACTGTGTCTACTTGCTTTGCTGACGTTTACAAATGTATTGGTGAATTGTATTGATTCATGTATTGGTGAATTATATTGATTAATGTATTGGTGAATTATATTGATTAATGTATTGGTGAATTATATTGATTAATGTATTGGTGAATTATATTGATTAATGTATTGGTGAATTATATTGATTAATGTATTGGTGAATTATATTGATTAATGTATTGGTGAATTATATTGATTAATGTATTGGTGAATTATATTGATTAATGTATTGGTGAATTATATTGATTAATGTATTGGTGAATTATATTGATTAATGTATTGGTGAATTGTATTGATTAATGTATTGGTGAATTATATTGATTAATGTATTGGTGAATTATATTGATTAATGTATTGGTGAATTATATTGATTAATGTATTGGTGAATTATATTGATTAATGTATTGGTGAATTATATTGATTAATGTATTGGTGAATTATATTGATTAATGTATTGGTGAATTATATTGATTAATGTATTGGTGAATTATATTGATTAATGTATTGGTGAATTATATTGATTAATGTATTGGTGAATTATATTGATTAATGTATTGGTGAATTATATTGATTAATGTATTGGTGAATTGTATTGATTAATGTATTGGTGAATTATATTGATTAATGTATTGGTGAATTATATTGATTAATGTATTGGTGAATTATATTGATTAATGTATTGGTGAATTATATTGATTAATGTATTGGTGAATTATATTGATTATCCATTGAACTGCATCCATCTATTCTGCCAACAGTGTCTTACTGTACGTCATCGAACGTTGAGACAGATAGAACCTCATCTTAAAAAACAAAATACAGAGTTGGTTTTTGTAGCGTAAACTGGGAATCTGATCATTCTGACTGATATTCTGATAGGCTGTTTGTTTCATAACGGCAAAATAGATAAAATGCTGTCAGTTCCATTTTAAAACCCATCAGAAGATTGAAGTTCATAGCTGTCTCTCAAAACTCCTCGTTTTTTAAATGTCGTCTGTCTGTCTGTCTGTCTGTCTGTCTGTCTGTCTGTCTGTCTGTCTGTCACTCACTCACTCACTCACTCACTCACTCACTCACTCACTCACTCACTCACTCACTCACTCACTCACTCACTCACTCACTCACTCACTCTCTCTGTCTCTCTCTCTCTCTGTCTCTCTAGCCCTCTCTATCTCTCATTCCAATTCAATTCAAGGGGCTTTATTGCCATGGGAAACATATGTTAACATTGCCAAAGCAAGTGAAGTCGATAATATACAAAAGTGAAATAAATTCCACTAAATGAGAATAAATGAGATGAGGTTTTTCACCTCCTTCTGGTTCCTCTTTGACTCCTACATGTCACACGTTTAAACGAAAGGAAAGGAAAGGAAAGGAAAAAGAGAAAGAGAAGAACATTAGATGTTAAGTCAAGTGTGTGGAGTTTATAAACCCAGCTCTGCTATTGGTTGATGTGTTGTGATGTCGTGATGTTGATAGTGGGTTACTTGTTGTTATATAGAGCTCTGTACTATACTAACAGGATGTTGATAGTGGGTTACTTGTTGTTATATAGAGCTCTGTACTATACTAACAGGATGTTGATAGTGGGTTACTTGTTGTTATATAGAGCTCTGTACTATACTAACAGGATGTTGATAGTGGGTTACTTGTTGTTATATAGAGCTCTGTGCTATACTAACAGGATGTTGATAGTGGGTTACTTGTTGTTATATAGAGCTCTGTACTATACTAACAGGATGTTGATAGTGGTTACGTGTTGTTATATAGAGCTCTGTGCTATACTAACAGGATGTTGATAGTGGGTTACTTGTTGTTATATAGAGCTCTGTACTATACTAACAGGATGTTGATAGTGGTTACGTGTTGTTATATAGAGCTCTGTACTAAACTAACAGGATGTTGATAGGGGTTACTTGTTGTTATATAGAGCTCTGTACTATACTAACAGGATGTTGATAGGGGTTACTTGTTGTTATATAGAGCTCTGTACTATACTAACAGGATGTTGATAGTGGGTTACTTGTTGTTATATAGAGCTCTGTACTATACTAACAGGATGTTGATAGGGGTTACTTGTTGTTATATAGAGCTCTGTACTATACTAACAGGATGTTGATAGGGGTTACTTGTTGTTATATAGAGCTCTGTACTATACTAACAGGATGTTGATAGGGGTTACTTGTTGTTATATAGAGCTCTGTACTATACTAACAGGATGTTGATAGGGGTTACTTGTTGTTATATAGAGCTCTGTACTATACTAACAGGATGTTGATAGTGGGTTACTTGTTGTTATATAGAGCTCTGTACTATACTAACAGGATGTTGATAGTGGTTACTTGTTGTTATATAGAGCTCTGTACTATACTAACAGGATGTGATGGTGGGTTACTTGTTGTTATATATAGCTCTGTACTATACTAACAGGATGTTGATAGTGGTTACTTGTTGTTATATAGAGCTCTGTACTATACTAACAGGATGTTGATAGTGGGTTACTTGGTGTTATATAGAGCTCTGTACTATACTAACAGGATGTTGATAGTGGTTACTTGTTGTTATATAGAGCTCTGTACTATACTAACAGGATGTTGATAGGGGTTACTTGTTGTTATATAGAGCTCTGTACTATACTAACAGGATGTTGATAGTGGTTACTTGTTGTTATATAGAGCTCTGTACTATACTAACAGGATGTTGATAGTGGTTACTTGTTGTTATATAGAGCTCTGTACTATACTAACAGGATGTTGATAGTGGTTACTTGTTGTTATATATAGCTCTGTACTATACTAACAGGATGTGATGGTGGGTTACTTGTTGTTATATAGAGCTCTGTACTATACTAACAGGATGTTGATAGTGGTTACTTGTTGTTATATAGAGCTCTGTACGATACTAACAGGATGTTGATAGTGGGTTACTTGTTGTTATATATAGCTCTGTACGATACTAACAGGATGTTGATAAGGGTTACTTGTTGTTATATAGAGCTCTGTACTATACTAACAGGATGTTGATAAGGGTTACTTGTTGTTATATAGAGCTCTGTACTATACTAACAGGATGTGGATAGTGGTTACTTGTTGTTATATAGAGCTCTGTACTATACTAACAGGATGTTGATAGTGGTTACTTGTTGTTATATAGAGCTCTGTACTATACTAACAGGATGTTGATAGTGGGTTACTTGTTGTTATATATAGCTCTGTACGATACTAACAGGATGTTGATAGTGGTTACTTGTTGTTATATATAGTTCTGTACTATACTAACAGGATGTTGATAAGGGTTACTTGTTGTTATATAGAGCTCTGTACTATACTAGCATGCAGTGCCTTGCTTACGTTCTGCACATATGTGTTCGTGTCGACTGGCTGTCTGTGTAATGGTGTGTGTGTGTGTGTGTGTGTGTGTGTGTGTGTCTATGTGTTTAGATGTGTGTCTCTCTGCTCAGCAGTGTAAAACTGTAAGAAAGCTGTTGAAGCCAGACAACGTCCCCAAAGAGAGGGAGAGTCCCCACGAACACACGCACACACCAGTGGGACACACACACCACACTGTGATGTGGGACGTCGCTTCGCTGCCTGAAAGAGGACAGCTTTCTTCTAGGAGAGAAAACATGTATGAAAAGAGAGGAGAGACAGAAGAGACAGAAGAGAGAGGAGAGAGAGGAGAGACAGAAGAGAGAGGAGAGACAGAAGAGAGAGGAGAGACAGAAGAGAGAGGAGAGACAGAAGAGAGAGGAGAGAGAGGAGAGAGAGGAGAGACAGAAGAGAGAGGAGAGACAGAAGAGAGAGGAGAGACAGAAGAGAGAGGAGAGACAGAAGAGAGAGGAGAGACAGAAGAGAGAGGAGAGAGAGAAGAGAGAAGAGAGAAAAGAGACAGAAGAGAGAGAAGAGAAGAGAGAGGAGAGACAGAAGAGAGAGCGAGACAGATGAGAGGAGAGACAGAAGAGAGAGAGAGAGAGAGAGAGATAGGAGAGACAGAGAGAGGAGAGACAGAAGAGAGAGGAGAGAGAGAAGAGAGAGGAGAGAGAGAGGAGAGAAAAGAGACAGAAGAGAGAGAAGAGAAGAGAGAGGAGAGACAGAA
>NW_026600290.1:350000-392500 GCF_029448725.1 Salvelinus fontinalis | reverse complement strand
ATGTACATACATTAACCATATCATATGTACATACATTAACCATATCTACACCATATGTACATACATTAACCATATCATATGTACATGCCTTAACCATATCTACACCACATGTACATACATTAACCATATCATATGTACATACATTAACCATATCATATGTACATACATTAACCATATCTACACCACATGTACATACATTAACCATATATACACCATATGTACATTAACCATATCTACACCATATGTACATACATTAACCATATATAGGGTGCCGTCTTTCGGATGGGACGTTAAACGGGTGTCCTGACTCTCTGAGGTCATTAAAGATCCCATGGCACTTATCGTAAGAGTAGGGGTGTTAACCCCGGTGTCCTGGCTAAATTCCCAATCTGGCCCTCAAACCATCATGGTCACCTAATAATCCCCAGTTTACAATTGGCTCATTCATCCCCCTCCTCTCCCCTGTAACTATTCCCCAGGTCGTTGCTGCAAATGAGAACGTGTTCTCAGTCAACTTACCTGGTAAAATAACGGTAAAATAAAATAAAAAATAAAAATATATACACCATATGTACATACATTAACCATATCATATGTACATGCATTAACCATATCTACACCATATGTACATACATTAACCATATCATATGTACATACATTAACCATATCATATGTACATACATTAACCATATCATATGTACATACATTAACCATATCATATGTCCATACATTAACCATATCATATGTACATACATTAACCATACCATATGTACATACATTAACCATATCTACATGTACAAACATTAACCATATCTACATCATATGTCCATACATTAACCATATCTACATGTACAAACATTAACCATATCTACACCATATGTACATACATTAACCATATCATATGTACATACATTAACCATATATATACCATATGTACATACATTAACAATATCTACACCATATGTACATACATTAACAATATCTACACCATATGTACATACATTATCCATATCTACACTATATGTACATACATTAACCATATATACATGTACATACATTATCCATATATACACCATATGTACATACATTAACCATATCTACATGTCCATACATTAACCATATCATATGTACATACATTAACCATATCTACATGTACACACATTAACCATATCTACATGTACATACATTAACCATATCTACACCATATGTACATGCCTTAACCATATCTACACCATATGTACATGCCTTAACCATATCTACACCATATGTACATACATTAACCATATCTACATGTACATACATTAACCATATCATATGTACATACATTAACCATATATACACCATATGTACATACATTAACCATATCTACACCATATGTACATGCCTTAACCATATCTACACCATATGTACATGCCTTAACCATATATACACCATATGTACATACATTAACCATATCATATGTACATACATTAACCATATATACATGTACATACATTAACCATATATACATGTACATACCACCTCAATCAGCCCGACTAACTGGTGTCTGTATGGAGCCTCGCTACTGTATATAGCCTGTCTTTTTACTGTTGTTTTATTTCTTTACTTACCTATTGTTCACCTAATACCTTTTCAGCACTATTGATTAGAGCATGTAAGTAAGCATTTCGCTGTACACCTGTTGTATTTGGCGCACGTGACAAATAAACTTTGATTTGATTTGTTAACATTAGGCGCCTCATACCTAAGTTTGTTTTATTCACTGCTTTAGCACACTCTGCCATCCCGGATGTCCTAGTCGTGTCTGAATCCTGGCTTAGGAAGAAAACCCTGAAATTTCCATCCCTAACTATAACATTTTCCGACAAGATAGAACTGCCAAAGGGGGCGGAGTTGCAATCTACTGCAGAGATAGCCTACAGAGTTCTGTCTTACTATCCAGGTCTGTGCCCAAACAGTTCGAGCTTCTACTTTTAAAAATCCACCTTTCCAGAAACAAGTCTCTCACCGTTGCCGCTTGCTATAGACCCCTTCAGCCCCCAGCCGTGCCCTGGACACCATATGTGAATTGATTGCCCCCCCCCCCCCCATCTATCTTCAGAGCTCGTGCTGTTAGGTGACCTAAACTGGGACATGTTTAACACCCCAGCCATCCTACAATCTAAGCTTGATGTCCTCAATCTCACACAAATTATCAATGAACCTACCAGGTACAACTCCAAATCCGTAAACACAGGCACCCTCATAGATATCATCTTAACCAACTTGCCCTCTAAATACACCTCTGCTGTCTTCAACCAGTATCTCAGCGATCACTGCTTCATTGCTTGCTTCTGTAATGGGTCTGCGGTCAAACAATCTCCACTAATCACTGTCAAACGCTCCCTAAAACACTTCAGCGAGCAAGCCTTTCTAATCGACCTGGCCCGGGTATCCTGGAAGGATATTGACCTCATTCCATCACTAGAAGATGCCTGGATATTCTTTAAAAGTGCTTCCCTCACAATAATAAATAAGCATGCCCCATTCATAACAATTCGAACCAGGAACAGATATAGCCTGTGGTTCACTCCAGACCTGACTGCCCTTGACCAGCACAAAAACATCCTGTGGCGTTCTGCATTAGCATCGAATAGCCCCCGCGATATGCAACTTTTCAGGGAAGTTAGGAACCAATATACACAGGCAGTTAGGAAAGCAAAGGCTAGCTTTTTCAAACAGAAATTTGCATCCTGCAACACAAACTCCAAAAAGTTCTGGGACACTGTAAAGTCCATGGAGAATAAGAGCACCTCCTCCCAGCTGCCCATTGCACTGAGGCTAGGAAACACTGTCACTACCGATAAATCCACGATAATTGAGAATTTCGATAAGCATTTTTCCACGGCTGGCCATGCTTTCCATCTGGCCACCCCTACCCGTCAACAGCCCTGCACCTCCCACAGCAACTTGCCCAAGCCTCCCCCCTTTCTCCTTCACCCAAATCCAGATAGCTGATGTTCTGAAAGAGCTGCAAAATCTGGACCCGTACAAATCAGCAGGACTAGACAATCTGGACCCTCTCTTTCTAAAATGATCTGCTGAAATTGTTGCAACCCCTATTACTAGCCTGTTCAACCTCTCTTTCGTATCGTCTGAGATTCCCAAAGATTGGAAAGCTGCCGCGGTCATCCCCCTCTTCAAAGGGGGAGCCACTCTAGACCCAAACTGCTACAGACCTATATCTATCCTACCCTGCCTTTCTAAAGTCTTCGAAAGCCAACAAACAGATCACCGACCATTTGGAATCCCACCGTACCTTCTCCACTATGCAATCTGGTTTCCGAACTGGTCATGGGTGCACCTCAGCCACTGTCAAGGTCCTAAACAATTTCATAACCTCCATCGATAAGAGACAATACTCTGCAGCTGTATTCATAGACCTGGCCAAGGCTTTCGACTCTGTCAATCACCACATTATTATCGGCATACTCAAGAGCCTTGGTTTCTCAAATGACTGCCTCGCCTGGTTCACCAACTACTTCTCTGATAGAGTTCAGTGTGTAAAATCGGAGGGCCTGTTGTCCGGACCTCTGGCAGTCTTCATGGGGGTGCCACAGGGTTCAATTCTCGGGCCTACTCTTTTCTCTGTATACATCAATGATGTCGCTCTTGGTGCTGGTGATTCTCTGATCCACCTCTATGCAGACGACACCATTCTGTATACTTCTGGCCCTTCTTTGGACACTGTGTTAACTTCTTTGGGCTGCAAGCCCGAAGCTGAGCACAATATGACAACAGCCTCTTCAAGTGCAGGGCGAGAAATTCAAAATATATTTTTTTGAAATATTTAACTTTCACACATTAAATCAGCAGGACTAGACAATCTGGACCCTCTCTTTCTAAAATGATCTGCTGAAATTGTTGCAACCCCTATTACTAGCCTGTTCAACCTCTCTTTCGTATCGTCTGAGATTCCCAAAGATTGGAAAGCTGCCGCGGTCATCCCCCTCTTCAAAGGGGGAGCCACTCTAGACCCAAACTGCTACAGACCCATATCTATCCTACCCTGCCTTTCTAAAGTCTTCGAAAGCCAACAAACAGATCACCGACCATTTGGAATCCCACCGTACCTTCTCCACTATGCAATCTGGTTTCCGAACTGGTCATGGGTGCACCTCAGCCACTGTCAAGGTCCTAAACAATTTCATAACCTCCATCGATAAGAGACAATACTCTGCAGCTGTATTCATAGACCTGGCCAAGGCTTTCGACTCTGTCAATCACCACATTATTATCGGCATACTCAAGAGCCTTGGTTTCTCAAATGACTGCCTCGCCTGGTTCACCAACTACTTCTCTGATAGAGTTCAGTGTGTAAAATCGGAGGGCCTGTTGTCCGGACCTCTGGCAGTCTTCATGGGGGTGCCACAGGGTTCAATTCTCGGGCCTACTCTTTTCTCTGTATACATCAATGATGTCGCTCTTGGTGCTGGTGATTCTCTGATCCACCTCTATGCAGACGACACCATTCTGTATACTTCTGGCCCTTCTTTGGACACTGTGTTAACTTCTTTGGGCTGCAAGCTCGAAGCCGAGCACAATATGACAACAGCCTCTTCAAGTGCAGGGCGAGAAATTCAAAATATATTTTTTTGAAATATTTAACTTTCACACATTAACAAGTCCAATACAGCATATGAAAGATAAACATCTTGTGAATCCAGCCAACATGTCCGATTTTTTTAATGTTTTACAGCGAAAACACCACATATATTTATGTTAGCTCACCACCAAATACAAAAAAGGACAGACATTTTTCACAGCACAGGTAGCATGCACAAAGCCAACCTAACTAACCAAGAACCAACCAAACTAACCAAGAAACAAATTCATCAGATGACAGTCTTATAACATGTTATACAATAAATCAATAAATCTATGTTTTGTTCGAAAAATGTGCATATTTGAGGAATAAATCAGTTTTACATTGCAGCTACCATCACAGCTACCGTCACAAATAGGACCGAAGCAGCCAGAGTAATTAGACACCAACGTCAAATACCTAAATACTCATCATAAAACATTTCTGAAAAATCGATGGTGTATAGCAAATTAAAGACAAACATCTTGTGAATCCAGACAATATTTCCGATTTTTTAAGTGTTTTACAGCGAAAACACAATATAGCATTATATTAGCTTACTACAATAGCCTACCACACTACCGCATTCATTCATCAAGGCACGTTAGCGATAGCAATAGGCACGTTAGCGATAGCGAATAAACCAGCAAAAGATATATAATTTTTGACTAACCTTGATAAGCTTCCTCAGATGACAGTCCTATAACATCAGGTTATACATACACTTATGTTTTGTTCGAAAATGTGCATATTTAGAGCTGAAATCAGTGGTTATACATTGTGCTAACGTAGCATCTTTTTCCCACAACGCCCGGATATTTTTCTGACACCCACATATTCTGACCAAATAACTATTCATAAACATTACTAAAAAATACATGTTGTATAGGAAATGATAGATACACTAGTTCTTAATGCAATCGCCGTGTTAGAATTCTAAAAATAACTTCATTACGACATCCAGTTTAGGTATAGCGAGAGAGTACCCAAAAACAGATATATGAAATACCATCATAAAATGGGTCCTACTTTTGACGATCTTTCATCAGAATGTTGTACAAGGGGTCCTTTGTCGGGAACAATCGTTGTTTGGATTTAGAATGCCCTCTTCTCCAGTCAATTAGCACGGAAAGCTAGCAAAGTGTCTCGAAGCTCTCCTTCCTGAACAAAGGCACACAACGCAACACGCCTAACGTCCCGAAAAAATGTCAATAATCTAATAATCTAATAAAACTATATTGAAAAAACATACTTTACGATGATATTGTCACACGTATCAAATAAAATCAAAGCCGGAGATATTAGTCGTCCATAACGACAGCTTTACAGAAGGCAATACCAGGTCCCTTCACGCGCTCTCCAGAAACAGGAAACTGGTGACACGTCATACAAAGAGCATTTATTCGACTCCAGATCAAGTTATACACTCAATTTCTTCTCTCACTGCCTGTCGACATCTAGTGGAAGACGTATGAAGTGCATGTATTCTAATAAATATCAAGGACCTTTATAGGCAGGCCCTAGAACAGAGCATCGATTTCAGATTTTCC
Organism: Salvelinus fontinalis; assembly: GCF_029448725.1. Lineage (NCBI taxonomy): Eukaryota > Metazoa > Chordata > Actinopteri > Salmoniformes > Salmonidae > Salvelinus > Salvelinus fontinalis. The sequence goes on along the minus strand of NW_026600290.1, from coordinate 386,326 downwards.
ACTTCCTGTCAGGAAGTTTGCTGCAAAATGAGTTCTCTTTTACTCACAGATATAATTCAAACGGTTTTAGAAACTAGAGAGTGTTTTCTATCCAATAGTAATAATAATATGCATATTGTACGAGCAAGAATTGAGTACGAGGCAGTTTGAAATGGGCACCTTTTATCCGGCTACTCAATACTGCCCCTGCAGCCCAAACAGGTTAACAACCCTCCAGACGAGCTTCAATGCCGTACAACTCTCCTTCCGTGGCCTGCTCTCACCTGCTCTTAATTGCAAGTTAAACTAAATGCGTGCCTTTCAACCAATCGCTACCAGCAGCTGCCCGTCCAGCATCACTACTCTGGACGGTTATGACTTAGAATATGTGGACATTTACAAATAACTAGGTGTCTGGTTAGACTGTAAACTCTCCTTCCAGACTTACATTAAGCATTTCAAATCCAAAATTAAATCTAGAATTGGCTTCCTATTTCGCAACAAAGCATCCTTCACTCATGCTGCCAAACATACCCTCGTAAAACTGACTATCCTACCGAACCTTGACTTCGGCGATGTAATTTACAAAATAGCCATACCACTCTAACACTCTACTCAGCAAATTGGATGCAGTCTATCACAGTGCCATCCATTTTGTCACCAAAGCCCCAAGTACTACCCACCACTACGACCTATATGCTCTCGTTGGTTGGCCCTCGCTTCATTTTCGTCGCCAAACCCACTGGCTCCAGGTCATCTATAAGTCTATGCTAGGTAAAGCCCTGCCTTATCTCAGCTCACTGGTCACCATAGCAACACCCACCCGTAGCACACGCTCCAGCAGGTATATTTCACTGGTCATCCCCAAAGCCAATTTTCCTTTGGCTGCCTCTCCTTCCAGTTCTCTGCTGCCAATGACTGGAACACATTTCAAAAATCACTGAAGCTGGAGACTCTTACCTCCCTCACTAGGTTTAAACACCAGCTGTCAGAGCAGCTCACATATCACTGCACCTGTACATAGCTCATCTGTAAATAGCCCGACTACCTCATCCCCATACTGTTATTTAGATGTGTTGCTCTTTTGCACCCCAGTATCTCTACATGCACATCATCATCTGCACATCTATCACTCCAGTGTTAATGCTAAATTGGCCTGTGGCTTATTTATTGCCTAACCTCCCTAATCTTACTACATTTGAACACACTGTACATACACATTTTTCTATTGTGTTATTGACTGTACGTTTGTTTATGTGTAACTCTGTGTTGTTGTTTTTGTCGCATTGCTTTGCTTTATATTGGCCAGGTCACAGTTGTAAATGAGAACTTGTTCTCAACTGGCCTGGTTAAATAAAGGTGAAAAAAATAAATAAATATATATATATTTTTTTTATGACTACATTACATATCCCTGCAAACTCCTGCATGTAATCACTAGCTGACACCTTTGCTGACAAGGTGTGTGTGTGTGTGTGTGTGTGTGTGTGTGTGTGTGTGTGTGTGTGTGTGTGTGTGTGTGTGTGTGTGTGTGTGTGTCCCACTTCTCTTTAACCCTCAGTTAGCACCCCGTCATTCCATATTGATTATTCCAGGTCATGGTTCGCTGCAGATTCTGGATCTGATTTTCCAATAACAACACACACACACACACACACACACACACACACACACACACACACACACACACACACACACACACACACACACACACACACACACACACACACACACACACACACACACACACACACACACACACACTATTAGCCCCAGTGTGTTACATTGACACCATAGTTATAATGAGCTTGTGGTCCTCAATGCTCCTTTAGCAATTCGTATAGGGTCGCAAAAATACACACACACCCTCCTCTTCTCTCCCTCAACCTCTCCTCTTCTCCTGTTCTCTCCCTCAACCTCTCCTCTCACTCAACCTCTTCTCCCTCACTCAACCCTCCTCTTCTCTCCCTCAACCTCTCCTCTCTTCTCCCTCCCTCAACCTCTTCTCCCTCACTCAACCCTCCTCTTCTCTCCCTCAACCTCTCCTCTCTTCTCCCTCCCTCAACCTCTCCTCTTCTCCTGTTCTCTCCCTCAAGCTCTCCTCTTCTCTCCCTCAACCTCTCCTCTCCCTCAACCTCTTCTCTCCCTCAACCTCTCCTTTTCTCTCCCTCAAGCTCTCCTCTTCTCTCCCTCAAGCTCTCCTCATCTCTCCCTCAACCTCTTCTCTCCCTCAAGCTCTCCTCTTCTCTCCCTCAACCTCTTCTCCCTCCCTCAACCTCTCCTCTTCTCTCCCTCAACCTCTTCTCCCTCCCTCAACCTCTCCTCTTCTCTCCCTCAACCTCTCCTCTTCTCTCCCTCAAGCTCTCCTCTTCTCTCCCTCAACATCTTCTCCCTCCCTCAACCTCTCCTCTTCTCTCCCTCAACCTCTCCTCTTCTCCTGTTCTCTCCCTCAAGCTCTCCTCTTCTCTCCCTCAACCTCTCCTCTCCCTCAACCTCTTCTCTCCCTCAAGCTCTCCTCTTCTCTCCCTCAACCTCTTCTCCCTCCCTCAACCTCTCCTCTTCTCTCCCTCAACCTCTCCTCTTCTCTCCCTCAAGCTCTCCTCTTCTCTCCCTCAACCTCTCCTCTCCCTCAACCTCTTCTCTCCCTCAAGCTCTCCTCTTCTCTCCCTCAACCTCTCCTCTCCCTCAACCTCTTCTCTCCCTCAAGCTCTCCTCTTCTCTCCCTCAACCTCTTCTCCCTCCCTCAACCTCTCCTCTTCTCTCCCTCAACCTCTTCTCCCTCCCTCAACCTCTCCTCTTCTCTCCCTCAACCTCTCCTCTTCTCTCCCTCAAGCTCTCCTCTTCTCTCCCTCAACATCTTCTCCCTCCCTCAACCTCTCCTCTTCTCCTCTTCTCTCCCTCAACCTCTTCTCCCTCCCTCAACCTCTCCTCTTCTCTCCCTCAACATCTTCTCCCTCCCTCAACCTCTCCTCTTCTCCTCTTCTCTCCCTCAACCTCTCATCTTGCCCTCTTTCCTCAACCTATCCTCTTCTGTTCTCTCCCTCAACCTCTTCTCTTCTCAACCTATTCTCTTCTCATTTCCTCCTTCATTTTCTTGCCCCTTTACTGACTGTGAAGGAGTGTGTGTGTACCAGACAGATGGTGTCCATAGTAACAGTGGTGTATCCTGGGCCAGACAGAACAGGTGTAGCCAGATCTCACTGATCCATCACCTTCATCACTGAATCTGTTACAGCCAGAACCTACTAATCAATCACACAGCCTTCATCACTGAATCTATTACAGCCAGAACCTACTAATCAATCACACAGCCTTCATCACTGAATCTGTTACAGCCAGAACCTACTAATCAATCACACAGCCTTCATCACTGAATCTGTTACAGCCAGAACCTACTAATCAATCACACAGCCTTCATCACTGAATCTATTACAGCCAGAACCTACTAATCAATCACACAGCCTTCATCACTGAATCTATTACAGCCAGAACCTACTAATCAATCACACAGCCTTCATCACTGAATCTGTTACAGCCAGAACCTACTAATCAATCACACAGCCTTCATCACTGAATCTATTACAGCCAGAACCTACTAATCAATCACACAGCCTTCATCACTGAATCTATTACAGCCAGAACCTACTAATCAATCACACAGCCTTCATCACTGAATCTATTACAGCCAGAACCTACTAATCAATCACACAGCCTTCATCACTGAATCTGTTACAGCCAGAACCTACTAATCAATCACACATCCTTCATCACTGAATCTATTACAGCCAGAACCTACTAATCAATCACACAGCCTTCATCACTGCACACAAACACACGGCAGGGATACACACACACACACGGCAGGGACACACACACACACACACACACACACACACACACACACACACACACACACACACACACACACACACACACACACACACACACACACACACACACACACACACACTATTAGCCCCAGTGTGTTACATTGACACCATAGTTATAATGAGCTTGTGGTCCTCAATGCTCCTTTAGCAATTCGTATAGGGTCGCAAAAATACACACACACCCTCCTCTATTATCTATTACAGCCAGAACCTACTAATCAATCACACAGCCTTCATCACTGCACACAAACACACGGCAGGGATACACACACACACACGGCAGACACACACACACACACACACACACACACACACACACACACACACACACACACACACACACACACACACACACACACACACACACACACACACACACACACACACACACACACGGCAGGGACACACACACACACACACGGCAGAGACACACACACACTGCAGGGACACACACACACACACACGGCAGGGACACACACACATTGCAGGGACACACACACACACACACGGCAGACACACACACACACACACACACACACACACACACACACACACACGGCAGAGACACACACACACACACGGCAGGGACACACACACACGGCAGAGACACACACACACGGCAGAGACACACACACACACACACATGGCAGAGACACACACACACATGGCAGAGACACAACCTAACCCATAACCTGACCCTAATTCTAACCCTAAACCTATTTGTTACCATAACCGTAAAACTAAGCTTGAAATATGTGGAAATGGGAAATGTCCCCAAAATGCAGAATGTTCCTTGTTTTACTATCGTTGTGGGGAATGCAGATACACTGCAGATACACACTGCAGATATACACACTGCATATATACACTGCAGATATACACTACAGATACACACTACAGATACACACTGCAGATACACACACTGCAGATACACACTACAGATACACACTGCAGATACACACTGCAGATACACACTACAGATACACACTGCAGATACACACACTGCAGATACACACTACAGATACACACTACAGATACACACTGCAGATATACACACTACAGATACACACTGCAGATACACACACTGCAGATATACACACTACAGATACACACTGCAGATACACAGACTGCAGATACACACACTGCAGATACACACTACAGATACACACTGCAGATACACACACTGCAGATACACACTACAGATACACACTGCAGATACACACACTGCAGATATACACACTACAGATACACACTGCAGATACACACACTGCAGATATACACACTACAGATACACACTGCAGATACACAGACTGCAGATACACACACTGCAGATACACACTGCAGATACACACTGCAGATACACACTGCAGATATACACTGCAGATACACACTACAGATACACACTGCATATACACACTACAGATACACACTACAGATACACACTGCAGATATACACACTGCCAGATACACACTACAGATACACACTGCAGATACACACTGCAGATACACACTGCCAGATACACACTACAGATACACACTGCAGATACACACTACAGATACACACTGCAGATACACACACTGCAGATACACACTGCAGATATACACTGCAGATACACACTACAGATACACACTGCAGATATACACACTGCAGATACACACACTGCAGATATACACACTGCAGATACACACTGCAGATATACACACTGCAGATACACACTGCAGATACACACTACAGATACACACTACAGATACACACTGCAGATACACACTGCAGATATACACTACAGATACACACTGCAGATATACACACTGCAGATACACACTGCCAGATACACACTGCATATACACACTGCAGATACACACTACAGATACACACTGCAGATACACACTACAGATACACACTACAGATACACACTGCAGATACACACTGCAGATATACACACAGCAGATACACACTGCCAGATACACACTACAGATACACACTACAGATACACACTGCAGATATACACACTGCAGATATACACACTGCAGATATACACACTGCAGATACACACTGCCAGATACACACTACAGATATACACACTGCAGATATACACACTGCAGATACACACTGCCAGATACACACTACAGATACACACTACAGATATACACACTGCAGATATACACACTGCAGATACACACTGCCAGATACACACTGCAGATACACACTGCCAGATACACACTGCAGATACACACTGCCAGATACACACTACAGATACACACTGCAGATATACACACTGCAGATATACACACTGTAGATACACACTGCAGATATACACACTGCAGATATACACACTACAGATATACACACTGCAGATACACACTGCAGATATACACACTGCAGATACAAACACTGCATATACACACTACAGATACACAATACAGATACACACTGCAGATACACACTACAGATATACACACTGCAGATACACACTGCAGATATACACACTGCAGATATACACACTGCTGATACACACTACAGATACACACTGCAGATACACACTGTAGATACACACTGCAGATATACACACTACAGATACACACTACAGATATACACACTGCAGATACACACTGCAGATATACACACTGCAGATATACACACTGCATATACACACTGCAGATATACACACTGCATATACACGCTGCAGATATACACACTGCAGATACACACTGCAGATACACACTGCAGATACACACTGCCAGATACACACTGCAGATATACACACTGCAGATATACACACTGCTGATACACACTGCAGATACACACTACAGATACACACTACTGATACACACTGCAGATACACACTACAGATACACACTGCAGATATACACACTGCTGATACACACTGCAGATACACACAGCAGATACACACTACAGATACACACTACAGATACACACTGCAGATACACACTACAGATACACACTGCAGATACACACTGCAGATACACACTACAGATACACACTGCAGATACACACTGCAGATATACACACTACAGATATGCACACTGCTGATACACACTGCAGATACACACTACAGATACACACTGCATATACACACTACAGATATACACACTGCTGATACACACGCAGATACACACTGCAGATACACACTACAGATACACACTGCAGACACACACTGCAGATACACACTGCTGATACACACTGCAGATATACACACTGCATATACACACTGCAGATACACACTGCAGATACACACTGCAGATAGACTGCAGACACAGACTGCATATATACACACTGCATATACACACTGCAGATACATACTGCAGATACACACTACAGATATACACACTGCAGATACACACTGCAGATACACACTGCAGATACACACTGCAGATACACACTGCAGATATACACTGCAGATACACACTGCATATATACACTGCATATATACACTGCAGATACACACTGCAGATACAGACTGCAGATACAGACTGCATATATACACACTGCATATACACACTACAGATACACACTGCAGATACACACTGCAGATATACACACTGCAGATATACACACTGCAGATACACACTGCAGATACACACTGCAGATACACACTGCAGATACAGACTGCATATATACACACTGCATATACACACTACAGATACACGCTGCAGATACACACTGCAGATATACACACTGCAGATATACACACTGCAGATACACACTGCAGATACACACTGCAGATATACACTGCAGATACACACTGCAGATACACACTGCAGATACAGACTGCAGATACAGACTGCATATATACACACTGCATATACACACTACAGATACACACTGCAGATACACACTGCAGATACACACTGCAGATACACACTGCAGATACACACTTCAGATACACACTGCAGATATACACACTGCAGATACAGACTGCAGATACAGACTGCATATATACACACTGCATATACACACTACAGATACACACTGCAGATATACACACTAAAGATACACACTGCAGATACACACTGCAGATACACACTGCAGATACACACTGCAGATATACACTGCAGATATACACTGCAGATACACACTGCAGATACACACTGCAGATACAGACTGCAGATATACACACTGCAGATATACACACTACAGATATACACACTGCAGATACACACTGCAGATATACACACTGCAGATATACACACTGCATATACACACTGCAGATATACACTGCAGATACACACTGCAGATACACACTGCAGATACAGACTGCAGATATACACACTGCAGATATACACACTACAGATATACACACTGCAGATACACACTGCAGATATACACACTGCAGATATACACACTGCATATACACACTGCAGATATACACACTGCTGATACACACTGCAGATACACACTGCAGATACACACTGCAGATACACACTGCCAGATACACACTGCATATACACACTGCAGATACACACTGCAGATACACACTACAGATACACACTACAGATACACACTGCAGATAAACACTACAGATACACACTGCAGATATACACACTGCAGATATACACACTGCTGATACACACTGCAGATACACACTACAGATACACACTACAGATACACACTGCAGATACACACTGCAGATACACACTGCAGATATACACACTGCAGATATACACACTGCTGATACACACTGCAGATACACACAGCAGATACACACTACAGATACACACTACAGATACACACTGCAGATACACACTACAGATACACACTGCAGATACACACTGCAGATACACACTACAGATACACACTGCAGATACACACTGCAGATATACACACTACAGATATGCACACTGCTGATACACACTGCAGATACACACTACAGATACACACTGCATATACACACTACAGATATACACACTGCTGATACACACTGCAGATACACACTGCAGATACACACTACAGATACACACTGCAGACACACACTGCAGATACACACTGCTGATACACACTGCAGATACACACTGCAGATATACACACTGCATATACACACTGCAGATACACACTGCAGATACAGACTGCAGATACAGACTGCATATATACACACTGCATATACACACTGCAGATACACACTGCAGATACACACTACAGATATACACACTGCAGATACACACTGCAGATACACACTGCAGATACACACTGCATATATACACTGCAGATACACACTGCAGATACACACTGCAGATACAGACTGCATATATACACACTGCATATACACACTACAGATACACACTGCAGATACACACTGCAGATATACACACTGCAGATATACACACTGCAGATACACACTGCAGATACACACTGCAGATACACACTGCAGATATACACACTGCAGATACAGACTGCAGATACAGACTGCATATATACACACTGCAGATATACACACTGCTGATACACACTGCAGATACACACTACAGATACACACTACTGATACACACTGCAGATACACACTACAGATACACACTGCAGATATACACACTGCAGATATACACACTGCAGATATACACACTGCATATACACACTGCAGATATACACACTGCATATACACACTGCAGATATACACACTGCAGATACACACTGCAGATACACACTGCAGATACACACTGCAGATACACACTGCCAGATACACACTGCAGATATACACACTGCAGATATACACACTGCTGATACACACTGCAGATACACACTACAGATACACACTACTGATACACACTGCAGATACACACTACAGATACACACTGCTGATACACACTGCAGATACACACAGCAGATACACACTACAGATACACACTACAGATACACACTGCAGATACACACTACAGATACACACTGCAGATACACACTACAGATACACACTGCAGATACACACTGCAGATATACACACTACAGATATGCACACTGCTGATACACACTGCAGATACACACTACAGATACACACTGCATATACACACTACAGATATACACACTGCTGATACACACGCAGATACACACTGCAGATACACACTACAGATACACACTGCAGACACACACTGCAGATACACACTGCAGATACACACTGCAGATATACACACTGCATATACACACTGCAGATACACACTGCAGATACACACTGCAGATAGACTGCAGACACAGACTGCATATATACACACTGCATATACACACTGCAGATACATACTGCAGATACACACTACAGATATACACACTGCAGATACACACTGCAGATACACACTGCAGATACACACTGCAGATACACACTGCAGATACACACTGCAGATATACACTGCAGATACACACTGCATATATACACTGCATATATACACTGCAGATACACACTGCAGATACAGACTGCATATATACACACTGCATATACACACTACAGATACACACTGCAGATACACACTGCAGATATACACACTGCAGATATACACACTGCAGATACACACTGCAGATACACACTGCAGATACAGACTGCATATATACACACTGCATATACACACTACAGATACACGCTGCAGATACACACTGCAGATATACACACTGCAGATATACACACTGCAGATACACACTGCAGATACACACTGCAGATATACACTGCAGATACACACTGCAGATACACACTGCAGATACAGACTGCAGATACAGACTGCATATATACACACTGCATATACACACTACAGATACACACTGCAGATACACACTGCAGATACACACTGCAGATACACACTGCAGATACACACTTCAGATACACACTGCAGATATACACACTGCAGATACAGACTGCAGATACAGACTGCATATATACACACTGCATATACACACTACAGATACACACTGCAGATATACACACTAAAGATACACACTGCAGATACACACTGCAGATACACACTGCAGATACACACTGCAGATATACACTGCAGATATACACTGCAGATACACACTGCAGATACACACTGCAGATACAGACTGCAGATACACACTGCAGATATACACTGCAGATATACACTGCAGATACACACTGCAGATACACACTGCAGATACAGACTGCAGATATACACACTGCAGATATACACACTACAGATATACACACTGCAGATACACACTGCAGATATACACACTGCAGATATACACACTGCATATACACACTGCAGATATACACACTGCTGATACACACTGCAGATACACACTGCAGATACACACTGCAGATACACACTGCATATACACACTGCAGATACACACTGCAGATACACACTGCAGATACACACTACAGATACACACTGCAGATAAACACTACAGATACACACTGCAGATATACACACTGCAGATATACACACTGCTGATACACTCTGCAGATACACACTACAGATACACACTACAGATACACACTGCAGATACACACTGCAGATATACACACTGCAGATATACACACTGCTGATACACACTGCAGATACACACAGCAGATACACACTACAGATACACACTACAGATACACACTGCAGATACACACTACAGATACACACTGCAGATACACACTGCAGATACACACTACAGATACACACTGCAGATACACACTGCAGATATACACACTACAGATATGCACACTGCTGATACACACTGCAGATACACACTACAGATACACACTGCATATACACACTACAGATATACACACTGCTGATACACACTGCAGATACACACTGCAGATACACACTACAGATACACACTGCAGACACACACTGCAGATACACACTGCTGATACACACTGCAGATACACACTGCAGATATACACACTGCATATACACACTGCAGATACACACTGCAGATACAGACTGCAGATACAGACTGCATATATACACACTGCATATACACACTGCAGATACACACTGCAGATACACACTACAGATATACACACTGCAGATACACACTGCAGATACACACACTGCAGATACACACTGCATATATACACTGCAGATACACACTGCAGATACACACTGCAGATACAGACTGCATATATACACACTGCATATACACACTACAGATACACACTGCAGATACACACTGCAGATATACACACTGCAGATATACACACTGCAGATACACACTGCAGATACACACTGCAGATACACACTGCAGATATACACACTGCAGATACAGACTGCAGATACAGACTGCATATATACACACTGCAGATATACACACTGCTGATACACACTGCAGATACACACTGCAGATACACACTACTGATACACACTGCAGATACACACTACAGATACACACTGCAGATATACACACTGCAGATATACACACTGCTGATACACACTGCAGATACACACAGCAGATACACACTACAGATACACACTGCATATACACACTGCAGATACACACTGCAGATACACACTACAGATACACACTGCAGATACACACTACAGATACACACTGCAGATATACACACTGCAGATATACACACTGCTGATACACACTGCAGATACACACTACAGATACACACTACTGATACACACTGCAGATACACACTACAGATACACACTGCAGATATACACACTGCAGATATACACACTGCTGATACACACTGCAGATACACACTGCAGATACACACTACAGATACACACTACAGATACACACTGCAGATACACACTACAGATACACACTGCAGATACACACTGCAGATACACACTACAGATACACACTGCAGATACACACTGCAGATATACACACTACAGATATGCACACTGCTGATACACACTGCAGATACACACTACAGATACACACTGCATATACACACTACAGATATACACACTGCTGATACACACGCAGATACACACTGCAGATACACACTACAGATACACACTGCAGACACACACTGCAGATACACACTGCTGATACACACTGCAGATACACACTGCAGATATACACACTGCATATACACACTGCAGATACACACTGCAGATACACACTGCAGATAGACTGCAGACACAGACTGCATATATACACACTGCATATACACACTGCAGATACATACTGCAGATACACACTACAGATACACACTACTGATACACACTGCAGATACACACTACAGATACACACTGCAGATATACACACTGCAGATATACACACTGCTGATACACACTGCAGATACACACAGCAGATACACACTACAGATACACACTACAGATACACACTGCAGATACACACTACAGATACACACTGCAGATACACACTGCAGATACACACTACAGATACACACTGCAGATACACACTGCAGATATACACACTACAGATATGCACACTGCTGATACACACTGCAGATACACACTACAGATACACACTGCATATACACACTACAGATATACACACTGCTGATACACACTGCAGATACACACTGCAGATACACACTACAGATACACACTGCAGACACACACTGCAGATACACACTGCTGATACACACTGCAGATACACACTGCAGATATACACACTGCATATACACACTGCAGATACACACTGCAGATACAGACTGCAGATACAGACTGCATATATACACACTGCATATACACACTGCAGATACACACTGCAGATACACACTACAGATATACACACTGCAGATACACACTGCAGATACACACACTGCAGATACACACTGCATATATACACTGCAGATACACACTGCAGATACACACTGCAGATACAGACTGCATATATACACACTGCATATACACACTACAGATACACACTGCAGATACACACTGCAGATATACACACTGCAGATATACACACTGCAGATACACACTGCAGATACACACTGCAGATACACACTGCAGATATACACACTGCAGATACAGACTGCAGATACAGACTGCATATATACACACTGCAGATATACACACTGCTGATACACACTGCAGATACACACTGCAGATACACACTACTGATACACACTGCAGATACACACTACAGATACACACTGCAGATATACACACTGCAGATATACACACTGCTGATACACACTGCAGATACACACAGCAGATACACACTACAGATACACACTGCATATACACACTGCAGATACACACTGCAGATACACACTACAGATACACACTGCAGATACACACTACAGATACACACTGCAGATATACACACTGCAGATATACACACTGCTGATACACACTGCAGATACACACTACAGATACACACTACTGATACACACTGCAGATACACACTACAGATACACACTGCAGATATACACACTGCAGATATACACACTGCTGATACACACTGCAGATACACACTGCAGATACACACTACAGATACACACTACAGATACACACTGCAGATACACACTACAGATACACACTGCAGATACACACTGCAGATACACACTACAGATACACACTGCAGATACACACTGCAGATATACACACTACAGATATGCACACTGCTGATACACACTGCAGATACACACTACAGATACACACTGCATATACACACTACAGATATACACACTGCTGATACACACGCAGATACACACTGCAGATACACACTACAGATACACACTGCAGACACACACTGCAGATACACACTGCTGATACACACTGCAGATACACACTGCAGATATACACACTGCATATACACACTGCAGATACACACTGCAGATACACACTGCAGATAGACTGCAGACACAGACTGCATATATACACACTGCATATACACACTGCAGATACATACTGCAGATACACACTACAGATATACACACTGCAGATACACACTGCAGATACACCCTGCAGATACACACTGCAGATATACACACTGCAGATATACACTGCAGATACACACTGCATATATACACTGCAGATACACACTGCAGATACACACTGCAGATACACACTGCAGATACAGACTGCAGATACAGACTGCATATATACACACTGCATATACACACTACAGATACACACTGCAGATACACACTGCAGATATACACACTGCAGATACACACTGCAGATACAGACTGCATATATACACACTGCATATACACACTACAGATACACGCTGCAGATACACACTGCAGATATACACACTGCAGATATACACACTGCAGATACACACTGCAGATACACACTGCAGATATACACTGCAGATACACACTGCAGATACAGACTGCAGATACAGACTGCATATATACACACTGCATATACACACTACAGATACACACTGCAGATACACACTGCAGATACACACTGCAGATACACACTGCAGATACACACTTCAGATACACACTGCAGATATACACACTGCAGATACAGACTGCAGATACAGACTGCATATACACACTACAGATACACACTGCAGATATACACACTGCAGATACACACTGCAGATACACACTGCAGATACACACTGCAGATACACACTGCAGATATACACTGCAGATATACACTGCAGATACACACTGCAGATACACACTGCAGATACAGACTGCAGATATACACACTGCAGATATACACACTACAGATATACACACTGCAGATACACACTGCAGATATACACACTGCAGATATACACACTGCATATACACACTGCAGATATACACACTGCTGATACACACTGCAGATACACACTGCAGATACACACTGCAGATACACACTGCCAGATACACACTGCATATACACACTGCAGATACACACTGCAGATACACACTGCAGATACACACTACAGATACACACTGCAGATATACACACTGCAGATATACACACTGCTGATACACACTGCAGATACACACTACAGATACACACTACAGATACACACTGCAGATACACACTGCAGATACACACTGCAGATATACACACTGCAGATATACACACTGCTGATACACACTGCAGATACACACAGCAGATACACACTACAGATACACACTGCAGATACACACTACAGATACACACTGCAGATACACACTACAGATACACACTGCAGATACACACTGCAGATATACACACTACAGATATGCACACTGCTGATACACACTGCAGATACACACTACAGATACACACTGCATATACACACTACAGATATACACACTGCTGATACACACTGCAGATACACACTGCAGATACACACTACAGATACACACTGCAGACACACACTGCAGATACACACTGCTGATACACACTGCAGATACACACTGCAGATATACACACTGCATATACACACTGCAGATACACACTGCAGATACAGACTGCAGATACAGACTGCATATATACACACTGCATATACACACTGCAGATACACACTGCAGATACACACTACAGATATACACACTGCAGATACACACTGCATATATACACTGCAGATACACACTGCAGATACACACTGCAGATACAGACTGCAGATACAGACTGCATATATACACACTGCATATACACACTACAGATACACACTGCAGATACACACTGCAGATATACACACTGCAGATATACACACTGCAGATACACACTGCAGATACACACTGCAGATACACACTGCAGATACACACTGCAGATATACACACTGCAGATACAGACTGCAGATACAGACTGCATATATACACACTGCATATACACACTGCATATACACACTACAGATACACACTGCAGATATACACACTGCAGATATACACACTGCAGATACACACTGCAGATACACACTGCAGATACACACTGCAGATATACACTGCAGATACACACTGCAGATATACACTGCAGATACACACTGCAGATACACACTGCAGATACACACTGCAGATACACACTGCAGATACACACTACAGATACACACTGCATATACACACTACAGATATACACACTGCTGATACACACTGCAGATACACACTGCAGATACACACTACAGATACACACTGCAGACACACACTGCAGATACACACTGCTGATACACACTGCAGATACACACTGCAGATACACACTGCAGATACAGACTGCAGATACACACTGCATATACACACTGCAGATACACACTGCAGATACACACTACAGATATACACACTGCAGATACACTCTGCAGATACACACTGCAGATACACACTGCATATATACACTGCAGATACACACTGCAGATACACACTGCAGATACAGACTGCATATATACACACTGCATATACACACTACAGATACACACTGCAGATACACACTGCAGATATACACACTGCAGATATACACACTGCAGATACACACTGCAGATATACACACTGCAGATACACACTGCAGATACACACTGCAGATATACACACTGCAGATACAGACTGCAGATACAGACTGCATATATACACACTGCAGATATACACACTGCTGATACACACTGCAGATACACACTACAGATACACACTACTGATACACACTGCAGATACACACTACAGATACACACTGCAGATATACACACTGCAGATATACACACTGCTGATACACACTGCAGATACACACAGCAGATACACACTACAGATACACACTGCAGATACACACTGCAGATACACACTACAGATACACACTGCAGATACACACTACAGATACACACTGCAGATATACACACTGCAGATATACACACTGCTGATACACACTGCAGATACACACTACAGATACACACTACTGATACACACTGCAGATACACACTACAGATACACACTGCAGATATACACACTGCAGATATACACACTGCTGATACACACTGCAGATACACACAGCAGATACACACTACAGATACACACTACAGATACACACTGCAGATACACACTACAGATACACACTGCAGATACACACTGCAGATACACACTACAGATACACACTGCAGATATACACACTACAGATATGCACACTGCAGATACACACTACAGATACACACTGCATATACACACTACAGATATACACACTGCTGATACACACGCAGATACACACTGCAGATACACACTACAGATACACACTGCAGACACACACTGCAGATACACACTGCTGATACACACTGCAGATACACACTGCAGATATACACACTGCATATACACACTGCAGATACACACTGCAGATACACACTGCAGATAGACTGCAGACACAGACTGCATATATACACACTGCATATACACACTGCAGATACATACTGCAGATACACACTACAGATATACACACTGCAGATACACACTGCAGATACACACTGCAGATACACACTGCAGATATACACACTGCAGATATACACTGCAGATACACACTGCATATACACACTGCAGATACAGACTGCAGATACAGACTGCATATATACACACTGCATATACACACTACAGATACACACTGCAGATACACACTGCAGATATACACACTGCAGATACACACTGCAGATACACACTGCAGATACACACTGCAGATACAGACTGCATATATACACACTGCATATACACACTACAGATACACGCTGCAGATACACACTGCAGATATACACACTGCAGATATACACACTGCAGATACACACTGCAGATACACACTGCAGATATACACTGCAGATACACACTGCAGATACACACTGCAGATACACACTGCAGATACAGACTGCATATATACACACTGCATATACACACTACAGATACACACTGCAGATACACACTGCAGATACACACTGCAGATACACACTGCAGATACACACTTCAGATACACACTGCAGATATACACACTGCAGATACAGACTGCAGATACAGACTGCATATACACACTACAGATACAGACTGCAGATATACACACTGCAGATATACACTGCAGATACACACTGCAGATACACACTGCAGATACACACTGCAGATATACACTGCAGATATACACTGCAGATACACACTGCAGATACACACTGCAGATACAGACTGCAGATATACACACTGCAGATATACACACTACAGATATACACACTGCAGATACACACTGCAGATATACACACTGCAGATATACACACTGCATATACACACTGCTGATACACACTGCAGATACACACTGCAGATACACACTGCAGATACACACTGCATATACACACTGCAGATACACACTGCAGATACACACTACAGATACACACTACAGATACACACTGCAGATACACACTACAGATACACACTGCAGATATACACACTGCAGATATACACACTGCTGATACACACTGCAGATACACACTACAGATACACACTACAGATACACACTGCAGATACACACTGCAGATACACACTGCAGATATACACACTGCAGATATACACACTGCTGATACACACTGCAGATACACACAGCAGATACACACTACAGATACACACTGCAGATACACACTACAGATACACACTGCAGATACACACTACAGATACACACTGCAGATACACACTGCAGATATACACACTACAGATATGCACACTGCTGATACACACTGCAGATACACACTACAGATACACACTGCATATACACACTACAGATATACACACTGCTGATACACACTGCAGATACACACTGCAGATACACACTACAGATACACACTGCAGACACACACTGCAGATACACACTGCTGATACACACTGCAGATACACACTGCAGATATACACACTGCATATACACACTGCAGATACACACTGCAGATACAGACTGCAGATACAGACTGCATATATACACACTGCATATACACACTGCAGATACACACTGCAGATACACACTACAGATATACACACTGCAGATACACACTGCAGATACACACTGCATATATACACTGCAGATACACACTGCAGATACACACTGCAGATACAGACTGCAGATACAGACTGCATATATACACACTGCATATACACACTACAGATACACACTGCAGATACACACTGCAGATATACACACTGCAGATATACACACTGCAGATACACACTGCAGATACACACTGCAGATACACACTGCAGATACACACTACAGATACACACTGCAGATACACACTGCAGATATACACACTGCAGATATACACACTGCAGATATACACACTGCAGATACACACTGCAGATACACACTGCAGATACACACTACAGATACACACTGCAGATACACACTGCAGATACACACTGCAGATACACACTGCAGATACACACTTCAGATACACACTGCAGATATACACACTGCAGATACAGACTGCAGATACAGACTGCATATATACACACTGCATATACACACTACAGATACACACTGCAGATATACACACTGCAGATACACACTGCAGATACACACTGCAGATACACACTGCAGATACACACTGCAGATATACACTGCAGATATACACTGCAGATACACACTGCAGATACACACTGCAGATACAGACTGCAGATATACACACTGCAGATATACACACTACAGATATACACACTGCAGATACACACTGCAGATATACACACTGCAGATATACACACTGCATATACACACTGCAGATATACACACTGCTGATACACACTGCAGATACACACTGCAGATACACACTGCCAGATACACACTGCATATACACACTGCAGATACACACTGCAGATACACACTACAGATACACACTACAGATACACACTGCAGATACACACTACAGATACACACTGCAGATATACACACTGCAGATATACACACTGCTGATACACACTGCAGATACACACTACAGATACACACTACAGATACACACTGCAGATACACACTGCAGATACACACTGCAGATATACACACTGCAGATATACACACTGCTGATACACACTGCAGATACACACAGCAGATACACACTACAGATACACACTGCAGATACACACTACAGATACACACTGCAGATACACACTACAGATACACACTGCAGATACACACTGCAGATATACACACTACAGATATGCACACTGCTGATACACACTGCAGATACACACTACAGATACACACTGCATATACACACTACAGATATACACACTGCTGATACACACTGCAGATACACACTGCAGATACACACTACAGATACACACTGCAGACACACACTGCAGATACACACTGCTGATACACACTGCAGATACACACTGCAGATATACACACTGCATATACACACTGCAGATACACACTGCAGATACAGACTGCAGATACAGACTGCATATATACACACTGCATATACACACTGCAGATACACACTGCAGATACACACTGCAGATATACACACTGCAGATATACACACTGCAGATACACACTGCAGATACACACTGCAGATACACACTGCAGATACAGACTGCATATATACACACTGCATATACACACTACAGATACACGCTGCAGATACACACTGCAGATATACACACTGCAGATATACACACTGCAGATACACACTGCAGATACACACTGCAGATATACACTGCAGATACACACTGCAGATACAGACTGCAGATACAGACTGCATATATACACACTGCATATACACACTACAGATACACACTGCAGATACACACTGCAGATACACACTGCAGATACACACTGCAGATACACACTTCAGATACACACTGCAGATATACACACTGCAGATACAGACTGCAGATACAGACTGCATATACACACTACAGATACACACTGCAGATATACACACTGCAGATACACACTGCAGATACACACTGCAGATACACACTGCAGATACACACTGCAGATATACACTGCAGATACACACTGCAGATACACACTGCAGATACAGACTGCAGATATACAGACTGCAGATATACACACTACAGATATACACACTGCAGATACACACTGCAGATATACACACTGCAGATATACACACTGCATATACACACTGCAGATATACACACTGCTGATACACACTGCAGATACACACTGCAGATACACACTGCAGATACACACTGCCAGATACACACTGCATATACACACTGCAGATACACACTGCAGATACACACTGCAGATACACACTACAGATACACACTGCAGATATACACACTGCAGATATACACACTGCTGATACACACTGCAGATACACACTACAGATACACACTACAGATACACACTGCAGATACACACTGCAGATACACACTGCAGATATACACACTGCAGATATACACACTGCTGATACACACTGCAGATACACACAGCAGATACACACTACAGATACACACTGCAGATACACACTACAGATACACACTGCAGATACACACTACAGATACACACTGCAGATACACACTGCAGATATACACACTACAGATATGCACACTGCTGATACACACTGCAGATACACACTACAGATACACACTGCATATACACACTACAGATATACACACTGCTGATACACACTGCAGATACACACTGCAGATACACACTACAGATACACACTGCAGACACACACTGCAGATACACACTGCTGATACACACTGCAGATACACACTGCAGATATACACACTGCATATACACACTGCAGATACACACTGCAGATACAGACTGCAGATACAGACTGCATATATACACACTGCATATACACACTGCAGATACACACTGCAGATACACACTACAGATATACACACTGCAGATACACACTGCATATATACACTGCAGATACACACTGCAGATACACACTGCAGATACAGACTGCAGATACAGACTGCATATATACACACTGCATATACACACTACAGATACACACTGCAGATACACACTGCAGATATACACACTGCAGATATACACACTGCAGATACACACTGCAGATACACACTGCAGATACACACTGCAGATACACACTGCAGATATACACACTGCAGATACAGACTGCAGATACAGACTGCATATATACACACTGCATATACACACTGCATATACACACTACAGATACACACTGCAGATATACACACTGCAGATATACACACTGCAGATACACACTGCAGATACACACTGCAGATACACACTGCAGATATACACTGCAGATACACACTGCAGATATACACTGCAGATACACACTGCAGATACACACTGCAGATACACACTGCAGATACACACTGCAGATACACACTACAGATACACACTGCATATACACACTACAGATATACACACTGCTGATACACACTGCAGATACACACTGCAGATACACACTACAGATACACACTGCAGACACACACTGCAGATACACACTGCTGATACACACTGCAGATACACACTGCAGATATACACACTGCATATACACACTGCAGATACACACTGCAGATACAGACTGCAGATACACACTGCATATACACACTGCAGATACACACTGCAGATACACACTACAGATATACACACTGCAGATACACACTGCAGATACACACTGCAGATACACACTGCATATATACACTGCAGATACACACTGCAGATACACACTGCAGATACAGACTGCATATATACACACTGCATATACACACTACAGATACACACTGCAGATACACACTGCAGATATACACACTGCAGATATACACACTGCAGATACACACTGCAGATACACACTGCAGATACACACTGCAGATACACACTGCAGATATACACACTGCAGATACAGACTGCAGATACAGACTGCATATATACACACTGCAGATATACACACTGCTGATACACACTGCAGATACACACTACAGATACACACTACTGATACACACTGCAGATACACACTACAGATACACACTGCAGATATACACACTGCAGATATACACACTGCAGATATACACACTGCAGATACACACAGCAGATACACACAGCAGATACACACTGCATATACACACTGCAGATACACACTGCAGATACACACTACAGATACACACTGCAGATACACACTACAGATACACACTGCAGATATACACACTGCAGATATACACACTGCTGATACACACTGCAGATACACACTACAGATACACACTACTGATACACACTGCAGATACACACTACAGATACACACTGCAGATATACACACTGCAGATATACACACTGCTGATACACACTGCAGATACACACAGCAGATACACACTACAGATACACACTACAGATACACACTGCAGATACACACTACAGATACACACTGCAGATACACACTGCAGATACACACTACAGATACACACTGCAGATACACACTGCAGATATACACACTACAGATATGCACACTGCAGATACACACTACAGATACACACTGCATATACACACTACAGATATACACACTGCTGATACACACGCAGATACACACTGCAGATACACACTACAGATACACACTGCAGACACACACTGCAGATACACACTGCTGATACACACTGCAGATACACACTGCAGATATACACACTGCATATACACACTGCAGATACACACTGCAGATACACACTGCAGATAGACTGCAGACACAGACTGCATATATACACACTGCATATACACACTGCAGATACATACTGCAGATACACACTACAGATATACACACTGCAGATACACACTGCAGATACACACTGCAGATACACACTGCAGATATACACACTGCAGATATACACTGCAGATACACACTGCATATACACACTGCAGATATACACTGCAGATACACACTGCAGATACACACTGCAGATACAGACTGCAGATACAGACTGCATATATACACACTGCATATACACACTACAGATACACACTGCAGATACACACTGCAGATATACACACTGCAGATACACACTGCAGATACACACTGCAGATACACACTGCAGATACAGACTGCATATATACACACTGCATATACACACTACAGATACACGCTGCAGATACACACTGCAGATATACACACTGCAGATATACACACTGCAGATACACACTGCAGATACACACTGCAGATATACACTGCAGATACACACTGCAGATACACACTGCAGATACACACTGCAGATACAGACTGCATATATACACACTGCATATACACACTACAGATACACACTGCAGATACACACTGCAGATACACACTGCAGATACACACTGCAGATACACACTTCAGATACACACTGCAGATATACACACTGCAGATACAGACTGCAGATACAGACTGCATATACACACTACAGATACAGACTGCAGATATACACACTGCAGATATACACTGCAGATACACACTGCAGATACACACTGCAGATACACACTGCAGATATACACTGCAGATATACACTGCAGATACACACTGCAGATACACACTGCAGATACAGACTGCAGATATACACACTGCAGATATACACACTACAGATATACACACTGCAGATACACACTGCAGATATACACACTGCAGATATACACACTGCATATACACACTGCTGATACACACTGCAGATACACACTGCAGATACACACTGCATATACACACTGCAGATACACACTGCAGATACACACTACAGATACACACTACAGACACACACTGCAGATACACACTACAGATACACACTGCAGATATACACACTGCAGATATACACACTGCTGATACACACTGCAGATACACACTACAGATACACACTACAGATACACACTGCAGATACACACTGCAGATACACACTGCAGATATACACACTGCAGATATACACACTGCTGATACACACTGCAGATACACACAGCAGATACACACTACAGATACACACTGCAGATACACACTACAGATACACACTGCAGATACACACTACAGATACACACTACAGATACACACTGCAGATACACACTACAGATACACACTGCAGATACACACTGCAGATATACACACTACAGATATGCACACTGCTGATACACACTGCAGATACACACTACAGATACACACTGCATATACACACTACAGATATACACACTGCTGATACACACTGCAGATACACACTGCAGATACACACTACAGATACACACTGCAGACACACACTGCAGATACACACTGCTGATACACACTGCAGATACACACTGCAGATATACACACTGCATATACACACTGCAGATACACACTGCAGATACAGACTGCAGATACAGACTGCATATATACACACTGCATATACACACTGCAGATACACACTGCAGATACACACTACAGATATACACACTGCAGATACACACTGCAGATACACACTGCATATATACACTGCAGATACACACTGCAGATACACACTGCAGATACAGACTGCAGATACAGACTGCATATATACACACTGCATATACACACTACAGATACACACTGCAGATACACACTGCAGATATACACACTGCAGATATACACACTGCAGATACACACTGCAGATACACACTGCAGATACACACTGCAGATACACACTACAGATACACACTGCAGATACACACTGCAGATATACACACTGCAGATATACACACTGCAGATATACACACTGCAGATACACACTGCAGATACACACTACAGATACACACTGCAGATACACACTGCAGATACACACTGCAGATACACACTGCAGATACACACTTCAGATACACACTGCAGATATACACACTGCAGATACAGACTGCAGATACAGACTGCATATATACACACTGCATATACACACTACAGATACACACTGCAGATATACACACTGCAGATACACACTGCAGATACACACTGCAGATACACACTGCAGATACACACTGCAGATATACACTGCAGATATACACTGCAGATACACACTGCAGATACACACTGCAGATACAGACTGCAGATATACACACTGCAGATATACACACTACAGATATACACACTGCAGATACACACTGCAGATATACACACTGCAGATATACACACTGCATATACACACTGCAGATACACACTGCAGATACACACTGCCAGATACACACTGCATATACACACTGCAGATACACACTGCAGATACACACTACAGATACACACTACAGATACACACTGCAGATACACACTACAGATACACACTGCAGATATACACACTGCAGATATACACACTGCTGATACACACTGCAGATACACACTACAGATACACACTACAGATACACACTGCAGATACACACTGCAGATACACACTGCAGATATACACACTGCAGATATACACACTGCTGATACACACTGCAGATACACACAGCAGATACACACTACAGATACACACTGCAGATACACACTACAGATACACACTGCAGATACACACTACAGATACACACTGCAGATACACACTGCAGATATACACACTACAGATATGCACACTGCTGATACACACTGCAGATACACACTACAGATACACACTGCATATACACACTACAGATATACACACTGCTGATACACACTGCAGATACACACTGCAGATACACACTACAGATACACACTGCAGACACACACTGCAGATACACACTGCTGATACACACTGCAGATACACACTGCAGATATACACACTGCATATACACACTGCAGATACACACTGCAGATACAGACTGCAGATACAGACTGCATATATACACACTGCATATACACACTGCAGATACACACTGCAGATACACACTGCAGATATACACACTGCAGATATACACACTGCAGATACACACTGCAGATACACACTGCAGATACACACTGCAGATACAGACTGCATATATACACACTGCATATACACACTACAGATACACGCTGCAGATACACACTGCAGATATACACACTGCAGATATACACACTGCAGATACACACTGCAGATACACACTGCAGATATACACTGCAGATACACACTGCAGATACAGACTGCAGATACAGACTGCATATATACACACTGCATATACACACTACAGATACACACTGCAGATACACACTGCAGATACACACTGCAGATACACACTGCAGATACACACTTCAGATACACACTGCAGATATACACACTGCAGATACAGACTGCAGATACAGACTGCATATACACACTACAGATACACACTGCAGATATACACACTGCAGATACACACTGCAGATACACACTGCAGATACACACTGCAGATATACACTGCAGATATACACTGCAGATACACACTGCAGATACACACTGCAGATACAGACTGCAGATATACACACTGCAGATATACACTGCAGATACACACTGCAGATATACACTGCAGATACACACTGCAGATACACACTGCAGATACACACTGCAGATACAGACTGCATATATACACACTGCATATACACACTACAGATACACACTGCAGATACACACTGCAGATACACACTGCAGATACACACTGCAGATACACACTTCAGATACACACTGCAGATATACACACTGCAGATACAGACTGCAGATACAGACTGCATATACACACTACAGATACAGACTGCAGATATACACACTGCAGATATACACTGCAGATACACACTGCAGATACACACTGCAGATACACACTGCAGATATACACTGCAGATATACACTGCAGATACACACTGCAGATACACACTGCAGATACAGACTGCAGATATACACACTGCAGATATACACACTACAGATATACACACTGCAGATACACACTGCAGATATACACACTGCAGATATACACACTGCATATACACACTGCTGATACACACTGCAGATACACACTGCAGATACACACTGCATATACACACTGCAGATACACACTGCAGATACACACTACAGATACACACTACAGACACACACTGCAGATACACACTACAGATACACACTGCAGATATACACACTGCAGATATACACACTGCTGATACACACTGCAGATACACACTACAGATACACACTACAGATACACACTGCAGATACACACTGCAGATACACACTGCAGATATACACACTGCAGATATACACACTGCTGATACACACTGCAGATACACACAGCAGATACACACTACAGATACACACTGCAGATACACACTACAGATACACACTGCAGATACACACTACAGATACACACTACAGATACACACTGCAGATACACACTACAGATACACACTGCAGATACACACTGCAGATATACACACTACAGATATGCACACTGCTGATACACACTGCAGATACACACTACAGATACACACTGCATATACACACTACAGATATACACACTGCTGATACACACTGCAGATACACACTGCAGATACACACTACAGATACACACTGCAGACACACACTGCAGATACACACTGCTGATACACACTGCAGATACACACTGCAGATATACACACTGCATATACACACTGCAGATACACACTGCAGATACAGACTGCAGATACAGACTGCATATATACACACTGCATATACACACTGCAGATACACACTGCAGATACACACTACAGATATACACACTGCAGATACACACTGCAGATACACACTGCATATATACACTGCAGATACACACTGCAGATACACACTGCAGATACAGACTGCAGATACAGACTGCATATATACACACTGCATATACACACTACAGATACACACTGCAGATACACACTGCAGATATACACACTGCAGATATACACACTGCAGATACACACTGCAGATACACACTGCAGATACACACTGCAGATACACACTACAGATACACACTGCAGATACACACTGCAGATATACACACTGCAGATATACACACTGCAGATATACACACTGCAGATACACACTGCAGATACACACTACAGATACACACTGCAGATACACACTGCAGATACACACTGCAGATACACACTGCAGATACACACTTCAGATACACACTGCAGATATACACACTGCAGATACAGACTGCAGATACAGACTGCATATATACACACTGCATATACACACTACAGATACACACTGCAGATATACACACTGCAGATACACACTGCAGATACACACTGCAGATACACACTGCAGATACACACTGCAGATATACACTGCAGATATACACTGCAGATACACACTGCAGATACACACTGCAGATACAGACTGCAGATATACACACTGCAGATATACACACTACAGATATACACACTGCAGATACACACTGCAGATATACACACTGCAGATATACACACTGCATATACACACTGCAGATACACACTGCAGATACACACTGCCAGATACACACTGCATATACACACTGCAGATACACACTGCAGATACACACTACAGATACACACTACAGATACACACTGCAGATACACACTACAGATACACACTGCAGATATACACACTGCAGATATACACACTGCTGATACACACTGCAGATACACACTACAGATACACACTACAGATACACACTGCAGATACACACTGCAGATACACACTGCAGATATACACACTGCAGATATACACACTGCTGATACACACTGCAGATACACACAGCAGATACACACTACAGATACACACTGCAGATACACACTACAGATACACACTGCAGATACACACTACAGATACACACTGCAGATACACACTGCAGATATACACACTACAGATATGCACACTGCTGATACACACTGCAGATACACACTACAGATACACACTGCATATACACACTACAGATATACACACTGCTGATACACACTGCAGATACACACTGCAGATACACACTACAGATACACACTGCAGACACACACTGCAGATACACACTGCTGATACACACTGCAGATACACACTGCAGATATACACACTGCATATACACACTGCAGATACACACTGCAGATACAGACTGCAGATACAGACTGCATATATACACACTGCATATACACACTGCAGATACACACTGCAGATACACACTGCAGATATACACACTGCAGATATACACACTGCAGATACACACTGCAGATACACACTGCAGATACACACTGCAGATACAGACTGCATATATACACACTGCATATACACACTACAGATACACGCTGCAGATACACACTGCAGATATACACACTGCAGATATACACACTGCAGATACACACTGCAGATACACACTGCAGATATACACTGCAGATACACACTGCAGATACAGACTGCAGATACAGACTGCATATATACACACTGCATATACACACTACAGATACACACTGCAGATACACACTGCAGATACACACTGCAGATACACACTGCAGATACACACTTCAGATACACACTGCAGATATACACACTGCAGATACAGACTGCAGATACAGACTGCATATACACACTACAGATACACACTGCAGATATACACACTGCAGATACACACTGCAGATACACACTGCAGATACACACTGCAGATATACACTGCAGATATACACTGCAGATACACACTGCAGATACACACTGCAGATACAGACTGCAGATATACACACTGCAGATATACACACTACAGATATACACACTGCAGATACACACTGCAGATATACACACTGCAGATATACACACTGCATATACACACTGCAGATATACACACTGCTGATACACACTGCAGATACACACTGCAGATACACACTGCAGATACACACTGCCAGATACACACTGCATATACACACTGCAGATACACACTGCAGATACACACTGCAGATACACACTACAGATACACACTGCAGATATACACACTGCAGATATACACACTGCTGATACACACTGCAGATACACACTACAGATACACACTACAGATACACACTGCAGATACACACTGCAGATACACACTGCAGATATACACACTGCAGATATACACACTGCTGATACACACTGCAGATACACACAGCAGATACACACTACAGATACACACTGCAGATACACACTACAGATACACACTGCAGATACACACTACAGATACACACTGCAGATACACACTGCAGATATACACACTACAGATATGCACACTGCTGATACACACTGCAGATACACACTACAGATACACACTGCAGATACACACTGCAGATATACACACTGCAGATATACACACTGCTGATACACACTGCAGATACACACAGCAGATACACACTACAGATACACACTGCAGATACACACTACAGATACACACTGCAGATACACACTACAGATACACACTGCAGATACACACTGCAGATATACACACTACAGATATGCACACTGCTGATACACACTGCAGATACACACTACAGATACACACTGCATATACACACTACAGATATACACACTGCTGATACACACTGCAGATACACACTGCAGATACACACTACAGATACACACTGCAGACACACACTGCAGATACACACTGCTGATACACACTGCAGATATACACACTGCATATACACACTGCAGATACACACTGCAGATACACACTGCAGATACAGACTGCAGATACAGACTGCATATATACACACTGCATATACACACTGCAGATACACACTGCAGATACACACTACAGATATACACACTGCAGATACACACTGCAGATACACACTGCATATATACATTGCAGATACACACTGCAGATACACACTGCAGATACAGACTGCAGATACAGACTGCATATATACACACTGCATATACACACTACAGATACACACTGCAGATACACACTGCAGATATACACACTGCAGATATACACACTGCAGATACACACTGCAGATACACACTGCAGATACACACTGCAGATACACACTGCAGATACAGACTGCAGATACAGACTGCATATATACACACTGCATATACACACTGCATATACACACTACAGATACACACTGCAGATACACACTGCAGATATACACACTGCAGATATACACACTGCAGATATACACACTGCAGATACACACTGCAGATACACACTGCAGATACACACTGCAGATATACACTGCAGATACACACTGCAGATATACACTGCAGATACACACTGCAGATACACACTGCAGATACACACTGCAGATACACACTGCAGATACACACTGCAGATACACACTACAGATACACACTGCATATACACACTACAGATATACACACTGCTGATACACACTGCAGATACACACTGCAGATACACACTACAGATACACACTGCAGACACACACTGCAGATACACACTGCTGATACACACTGCAGATACACACTGCAGATATACACACTGCATATACACACTGCAGATACACACTGCAGATACAGACTGCAGATACACACTGCATATACACACTGCAGATACACACTGCAGATACACACTACAGATATACACACTGCAGATACACACTGCAGATACACACTGCAGATACACACTGCATATATACACTGCAGATACACACTGCAGATACACACTGCAGATACAGACTGCATATATACACACTGCATATACACACTACAGATACACACTGCAGATACACACTGCAGATATACACACTGCAGATATACACACTGCAGATACACACTGCAGATACACACTGCAGATACACACTGCAGATATACACACTGCAGATACAGACTGCAGATACAGACTGCATATATACACACTGCAGATATACACACTGCTGATACACACTGCAGATACACACTACAGATACACACTACTGATACACACTGCAGATACACACTACAGATACACACTGCAGATATACACACTGCAGATATACACACTGCTGATACACACTGCAGATACACACAGCAGATACACACTACAGATACACACTGCATATACACACTGCAGATACACACTGCAGATACACACTACAGATACACACTGCAGATACACACTACAGATACACACTGCAGATATACACACTGCAGATATACACACTGCTGATACACACTGCAGATACACACTACAGATACACACTACTGATACACACTGCAGATACACACTACAGATACACACTGCAGATATACACACTGCAGATATACACACTGCTGATACACACTGCAGATACACACAGCAGATACACACTACAGATACACACTACAGATACACACTGCAGATACACACTACAGATACACACTGCAGATACACACTGCAGATACACACTACAGATACACACTGCAGATACACACTGCAGATATACACACTACAGATATGCACACTGCTGATACACACTGCAGATACACACTACAGATACACACTGCATATACACACTACAGATATACACACTGCTGATACACACGCAGATACACACTGCAGATACACACTACAGATACACACTGCAGACACACACTGCAGATACACACTGCTGATACACACTGCAGATACACACTGCAGATATACACACTGCATATACACACTGCAGATACACACTGCAGATACACACTGCAGATAGACTGCAGACACAGACTGCATATATACACACTGCATATACACACTGCAGATACATACTGCAGATACACACTACAGATATACACACTGCAGATACACACTGCAGATACACACTGCAGATACACACTGCAGATATACACACTGCAGATATACACTGCAGATACACACTGCATATACACACTGCAGATATACACTGCAGATACACACTGCAGATACACACTGCAGATACAGACTGCAGATACAGACTGCATATATACACACTGCATATACACACTACAGATACACACTGCAGATACACACTGCAGATATACACACTGCAGATACACACTGCAGATACACACTGCAGATACACACTTCAGATACACACTGCAGATATACACACTGCAGATACAGACTGCAGATACAGACTGCATATACACACTACAGATACACACTGCAGATATACACACTGCAGATACACACTGCAGATACACACTGCAGATACACACTGCAGATACACACTGCAGATATACACTGCAGATATACACTGCAGATACACACTGCAGATACACACTGCAGATACAGACTGCAGATATACACACTGCAGATATACACACTACAGATATACACACTGCAGATACACACTGCAGATATACACACTGCAGATATACACACTGCATATACACACTGCAGATATACACACTGCTGATACACACTGCAGATACACACTGCAGATACACACTGCAGATACACACTGCCAGATACACACTGCATATACACACTGCAGATACACACTGCAGATACACACTACAGATACACACTACAGATACACACTGCAGATACACACTACAGATACACACTGCAGATATACACACTGCAGATATACACACTGCTGATACACACTGCAGATACACACTACAGATACACACTACAGATACACACTGCAGATACACACTGCAGATACACACTGCAGATATACACACTGCAGATATACACACTGCTGATACACACTGCAGATACACACAGCAGATACACAC
This sequence comes from Salvelinus fontinalis, assembly GCF_029448725.1. NCBI lineage: Eukaryota > Metazoa > Chordata > Actinopteri > Salmoniformes > Salmonidae > Salvelinus > Salvelinus fontinalis. The sequence continues at coordinate 351,177 of NW_026600290.1, read as the reverse complement.
TACAGATACACACTGCAGATACACACTACAGATACACACTGCAGATACACACTGCAGATACACACTACAGATACACACTGCAGATACACACTGCAGATATACACACTACAGATATGCACACTGCTGATACACACTGCAGATACACACTACAGATACACACTGCATATACACACTACAGATATACACACTGCTGATACACACTGCAGATACACACTGCAGATACACACTACAGATACACACTGCAGACACACACTGCAGATACACACTGCAGATACACACTGCAGATACACACTGCAGATATACACACTGCATATACACACTGCAGATACACACTGCAGATACAGACTGCAGATACAGACTGCATATATACACACTGCATATACACACTGCAGATACACACTACAGATATACACACTGCAGATACACACTGCAGATACACACTGCAGATACACACTGCAGATACACACTGCAGATATACACACTGCAGATATACACACTGCAGATATACACACTGCAGATACACACTGCAGATACACACTGCAGATATACACTGCAGATACACACTGCAGATATACACTGCAGATATACACTGCAGATACACACTGCAGATACACACTGCAGATACACACTGCAGATATACACACTGCAGATACAGACTGCAGATACAGACTGCATATAGACACACTGCAGATACACACTGCAGATACACACTGCAGATACACACTGCAGATACACACTGCAGATATACACACTGCAGATACACACTGCAGATACACACTGCAGATACACACTGCAGATATACACTGCAGATACTCACTGCAGATACACACTGCAGATACAGACTGCAGATACACACTGCATATATACACACTGCATATACACACTACAGATACACACTGCAGATACACACTGCAGATACACACTGCAGATACTCACTGCAGATAAACACACTGCAGATACAGACTGCAGATACAGACTGCATATATACACACTGCAGATACACACTACATATACACACTGCAGATACACACTGCAGATATACACACTGCAGATATACACACTGCAGATACACACTGCAGATACACACTGCAGATACACACTGCAGATACACACTGCAGATACACACTGCAGATACACACTGCAGATATACACACTGCAGATATACACACTGCAAATA
>NW_026600290.1:322500-345000 GCF_029448725.1 Salvelinus fontinalis | reverse complement strand
TTTAGAGTGACAGCTAGCATGATGCACACACAGCACGTATGTGACCTAGTAGGCCATTTAGAGTGACAGCTAGCGTGATGCACACATAGCACGTATGTGACCTAGTATGCCACTTTCAGAGACCACTTTTGGCCGTTGAGCAACTACTTTCAGAACGACTGTACAAAAGTACCAGTTCATCTCTTTAATAGTGTTGAGAAGTAGTGAACTACATGTAGTTACACTAGTCATACAATGTTGCAGTAGCTTGGTGGAACTAACTGCTATGTAGCGGTGTAGCTAACTACTGGAACGACACACTATGCAAGGATTTCCTTTCTTTTTTAGGCTTCAGACTTTCACAAATTCTCACTTGAAATTTTTGGGGTGTTTTTTTAATAGGGTTAGGGTTAGGGTTATATTGTAGTCATTATATTTGTAGTCATTCGATTTGTAGTCATTAGATTTGTGGTCATTAGATGTGTGGTCATTAGATTTGTAGTCATTATATTTGTAGTCTTTATATTTGTAGTCATTAGATTTAACCTGTAGGATGGAATTTGACATCACTAGCTAAGTTTCCATCCAATTGGCGACAGATTTTCATGAGAATATTCAAAAAATATGCACAAAGAAAATCTGCCCATTTTCCCATCGGTGGTGTGTTTCCACCAAACTGACTGGTTGCTGATGAAACAATCAGTGTGTGATGACGTAGCGCAAACCAAACATACTTTCCCCTTAAGTTTTCATGCCCCAAATAAACATCTACAGGTCAATGTGTTTCCGTGGCGACATCACCTCTACTGATAGTTCTGTAGGAGGGAGGGAGTTAGAGGAGGGGGGAGGGAGTTAGAGAGAGGGAGGGAGGGGGGAGAAGGAAGTTAGAGAGAGGGAGGGGAGGAGGGAGGAGGGAGTTAGAGGAGGGGGAGTGAGTGAGAGAGAGGGAGGGGAGGAGGGAGGAGGGAGTTAGAGAGATGGAGGGGAGGAGGGAGGAGGTAGTTAGAGAGAGAGAGGGAGGGAGGGGAGGGAGGGAGTTAGAGAGAGGGAGGGAGGTAGGGAGGGGAGGAGGTAGTTAGAGAGAGAGAGGGAGGGAGGGGAGGGAGGGAGTTAGAGAGAGGGAGGGAGGTAGGGAGGGGAGGAGGTAGTTAGAGAGAGAGAGGGAGGGAGGGGAGGGAGGGAGTTAGAGAGAGGGAGGGAGGGAGGGGAGGGAGGGAATTAGAGAGAGGGGGGAGGAGGGGGAGAGTTAGGGAGGGGAGGAGGGGGGGAGGGAGTTAGAAAGAGGGGAGGGAGGGAGTTAGAGAGAGGGAGGGGAGGAGGGATGGATGGAGAGAGGGAGGGAGTTAGAGAGAGGGAGGGGAGGAGGGAGGAGGAAGTTAGAGAGAGGGAGGGGAGGAGGGAGGGAGTTAGAGAGAGAGAGGGAGGGATGGGATGGGATGGGATGAGGGAGGGAGGGAGGGAGGGAGGGAGAGAGGGAGGGAGGGAGGGAGGGAGGGAGGGGGGAGGGGGGAGGGAGGGAGTTAACCTCTACCGAGCACCTACCCCGGGTCCGGGATCACCCCCCACCCCCCCCACACTGATTAGCATCGCTAGCATAGCGTCACAATTAAATAGTAGCATCTAAATATCATTAAATCACAAGTCCAAGACACCTAATGAAAGATACAGATCCTGTGAATAAAGCCACCATTTCAGATTTTTAAAATGTTTTACAGGGAAGACACAATATGTAAATCTATTAGCTAAACACGTTAGCAAAAATCACAGTTTTTCTTGTCCACCATTTTCTCTCAACACCAGTAGCTATCACCAATTCGGCTAAACTAAGATATTGATAGCCACTAACCAAGAAAAAACCTCCTCAGATGACAGTCTGATAACATATTTATGGTATAGGATAGGTTTTGTTAGAAAAATGTGCATATTTCAGGTAGATGTCATAGGTTACAATTGCACCCACCGTCACAAATGGACTAGAATAACTACTAAGAGCAACGTGTTTACCTACTTACTAATCATCAAACATTTCGTAAAAATACACAGCATACACTAATCGAAAGACACAGATCCTGTGAATACAGACAATATTTCAGATTTTCTAAGTGTCTTACAGCGAAAACACAATAAATCGTTATATTAGCATACCACATATGCAAACGTTACCAGAGCATTGATTCTAGCCAAAGAGAGCGATAACGTAAACATCGCCAAAATATATTAATTTTTTCACTAACCTTCTCAGAATTCTTCAGATGACACTCCTGTAACATCACATTACAACATACATATACAGTTTGATCGAAAATGTGCATATTTAGCGGCACAAATCGTGCTTACACAATGGAAATACTGTACAACTACTCAAGCAATCTGCCCGGCAGCATCATGATAATACAACTATTTTTATCGAAAACTATTCATAAACTTGACAAAAAAAATACAGGTTGGCCATGAAATGAAAGATGCATTAGTTATTAATGCAACCGCTAAGTTAGATTTTTAAAATTAACGTTACTAGACATACAGTGTGCGTTACAGACAGACTAGTGCCGCAATAACGGCGTCACTATTTACCGTTATTGAGTTTACATTTTTACACATAAAAATGGAATAACATCATAAATAGCTCTTACTTTTCGACGAGCTTCCATCGGAATCTTGGCCAAGTGGTACTTTTGTCCAAAAGAATCGTTGCTTGGTTGTAAAACGTTGCATTGAACTTCTGATATAGCAGCTAACTATAGCTAACAATTGCTAACATTAGCTAACGTGTCCAAATCCTCATTACGCAATACTGAGGAAATTCCGAAAAATAGCAATATACTCGCATAATCTGATATAACTCGGTTTCAAATAGCTTCGTTATGATGTTTCTAACACCTATATCAAATTAAAATACAGACTGATATATCTAAAGTTCATTACTAAGCGTTCGAAAATGGCGTCTCTCTCTGCGTAAAGTTCAACGTCGAAAAGATGGCGTACCTCACTCCTTGGTGTTTTATAACCTCTGAGAGCTACGCAGGAAGCCCATTCCACTTCTCATTGGTTACTGACATCCAGGGGAAGGCGGGTGCAGTTCGTGTCGTTCCATAGGATATACACACCCCTTTAAACTGAACTGAGATCAGAGCTTCGCTCTCAGACCTTCGCAAAACCTGTCATGGATTTCGCTATAGAAAGAGTTCTGTTCCACTCAGAGACATAATTCAAACGGCTATAGAAACTAGATAGTGTTTTCTATCCAATAATAACAATAATATGCATATTGTACGATCAAGAATTGAGTAGGAAGCCGTTTCATCTGTAGAGACAATTATGCTAATTTGAAACAGCACCCCCTATAGTCGCAAGAAGTTAAAGAGAGTTGATGTAGTTCTGTTTGGGTCACAAGACAGGGGTTCCAGGTGGTTAGAGGTCAGGGTGGGGTTACAGGATGGAGAGGCACCCTAAAACACACTACTGAGGTCACAACCAGTCAGGGGTTAGGGGTCAGCTGTGATGTCACCAGAGTGAGACGTGCTGGACATACTAAACACAACCTTGACTAACCTTCTCCAAACCCAACACACACACACACATCGAAAACCTAGCACAGTGACTGTCTGACGAAACATGAGGCGAAGGACACACACACACACACACACACACACACACGCACACACACACACACACACACACACACACACACACACACACACACACACACAAACCGAGGGGAAAAAGTGACCGTGTTGTTGGTAGTTTCCTCCAGGCAGCAGAATACATGAATACACATTACAGTCCAGGACCTCAGAAACATACAATGGGCTGTAGGTCTGGTCTGCTGTAGTTCTGGTCTGCTGTAGGTCTGGTCTGCTGTAGGTCTGCTGTAGGTCTGGTCTGCTGTAGTTCTGCTGTAGGTCTGGTCTGCTGTAGTTCTGCTGTAGTTCTGCTGTAGTTCTGGTGTAGTTCTGCTGTAGTTCTGCTGTAGTTCTGGTGTAGGTCTGGTCTGCTGTAGTTCTGCTGTAGTTCTGCTGTAGTTCTGCTGTAGGTCTGCTGTAGTTCTGCTGTAGTTCTGGTCTGCTGTAGTTCTGCTGTAGGTCTGCTGTAGTTCTGCTGTAGTTCTGGTCTGGTGTAGTTCTGGTCTGCTGTAGTTCTGCTGTAGTTCTGCTGTAGTTCTGCTGTAGTTCTGCTGTAGTTCTGCTGTAGTTCTGGTCTGCTGTAGTTCTGCTGTAGGTCTGCTGTAGTTCTGCTGTAGTTCTGGTCTGCTGTAGTTCTGCTGTAGGTCTGCTGTAGTTCTGCTGTAGGTCTGGTCTGCTGTAGTTCTGGTCTGCTGTAGTTCTGCTGTAGGTCTGGTCTACTGTAGTTCTGCTGTAGTTCTGCTGTAGTTCTGCTGTAGGTCTGCTGTAGTTCTGCTGTAGTTCTGGTCTGCTGTAGTTCTGCTGTAGGTCTGCTGTAGTTCTGCTGTAGTTCTGGTCTGGTGTAGTTCTGGTCTGCTGTAGTTCTGCTGTAGTTCTGCTGTAGTTCTGCTGTAGTTCTGCTGTAGTTCTCCTGTAGTTCTGCTGTAGTTCTGCTGTAGGTCTGGTCTGCTGTAGGTCTGCTGTAGTTCTGCTGTAGTTCTGCTGTAGTTCTGCTGTAGGTCTGCTGTAGGTCTGGTCTGCTGTAGGTCTGGTCTGCTGTAGTTCTGCTGTAGGTCTGCTGTAGGTCTGGTCTGCTGTAGTTCTGCTGTAGGTCTGCTGTAGGTCTGGTCTGCTGTAGGTCTGGTCTGCTGTAGGTCTGGTCTGCTGTAGTTCTGCTGTAGTTCTGCTGTAGTTCTGCTGTAGTTCTGCTGTAGTTCTGCTGTAGGTCTGCTGTAGGTCTGCTGTAGTTCTGGTCTGCTGTAGGTCTGGTCTGCTGTAGTTCTGCTGTAGTTCTGCTGTAGGTCTGGTCTGCTGTAGTTCTGGTCTGCTGTAGTTCTGCTGTAGTTCTGCTGTAGGTCTGGTCTGCTGTAGGTCTGGTCTGCTGTAGTTCTGGTCTGCTGTAGTTCTGCTGTAGTTCTGCTGTAGTTCTGCTGTAGTTCTGCTGTAGGTCTGGTCTGCTGTAGGTCTGGTCTGCTGTAGGTCTGGTCTGCTGTAGTTCTGCTGTAGGTCTGCTGTAGTTCTGCTGTAGTTCTGCTGTAGTTCTGCTGTAGTTCTGCTGTAGGTCTGGTCTGCTGTAGTTCTGCTGTAGTTCTGCTGTAGGTCTGGTCTGCTGTAGTTCTGCTGTAGTTCTGCTGTAGTTCTGCTGTAGTTCTGCTGTAGTTCTGCTGTAGGTCTGCTGTAGTTCTGGTCTGCTGTAGTTCTGCTGTAGTTCTGGTCTGCTGTAGTTCTGGTCTGCTGTAGTTCTGCTGTAGGTCTGCTGTAGTTCTGGTCTGCTGTAGTTCTGCTGTAGGTCTGCTGTAGTTCTGCTGTAGTTCTGCTGTAGGTCTGCTGTAGTTCTGCTGTAGTTCTGCTGTAGGTCTGGTCTGCTGTAGTTCTGCTGTAGTTCTGCTGTAGGTCTGGTCTGCTGTAGGTCTGGTCTGCTGTAGGTCTGCTGTAGGTCTGCTGTAGGTCTGCTGTAGGTCTGCTGTAGTTCTGCTGTAGGTCTGCTGTAGGTCTGCTGTAGGTCTGGTCTGCTGTAGTTCTGCTGTAGTTCTGCTGTAGGTCTGCTGTAGGTCTGGTCTGCTGTAGTTCTGCTGTAGGTCTGCTGTAGTTCTGCTGTAGTTCTGGTCTGCTGTAGGTCTGCTGTAGTTCTGCTGTAGGTCTGCTGTAGGTCTGCTGTAGGTCTGGTCTGCTGTAGTTCTGCTGTAGGTCTGCTGTAGTTCTGCTGTAGTTCTGGTCTGCTGTAGGTCTGCTGTAGTTCTGCTGTAGTTCTGCTGTAGGTCTGCTGTAGGTCTGGTCTGCTGTAGTTCTGCTGTAGGTCTGCTGTAGTTCTGCTGTAGTTCTGGTCTGCTGTAGGTCTGCTGTAGTTCTGCTGTAGTTCTGCTGTAGGTCTGCTGTAGTTCTGCTGTAGTTCTGGTCTGCTGTAGGTCTGCTGTAGTTCTGCTGTAGGTCTGCTGTAGGTCTGGTCTGCTGTAGGTCTGCTGTAGGTCTGCTGTTGGTGCTGCTGTAGGTCTGGTCTGCTGTAGTTCTGCTGTAGGTCTGCTGTAATTCTGCTGTAGGTCTGCTGTAGGTCTGGTCTGCTGTAGGTCTGGTCTGCTGTAGGTCTGCTGTAGTTCTGGTCTGCTGTAGTTCTGCTGTAGTTCTGGTCTGCTGTAGTTCTGCTGTAGTTCTGCTGTAGGTCTGCTGTAGTTCTGCTGTAGTTCTGCTGTAGTTCTGCTGTAGTTCTGCTGTAGGTCTGGTCTGCTGTAGTTCTGGTCTGCTGTAGTTCTGCTGTAGGTCTGGTCTGCTGTAGTTCTGCTGTAGGTCTGGTCTGCTGTAGTTCTGCTGTAGTTCTGGTCTTCTGTAGGTCTGGTCTGCTGTAGGTCTGGTCTGCTGTAGGTCTGGTCTGCTGTAGGTCTGGTCTGCTGTAGTTCTGCTGTAGGTCTGCTGTAGGTCTGGTCTGCTGTAGTTCTGCTGTAGGTCTGGTCTGCTGTAGTTCTGCTGTAGGTCTGCTGTAGGTCTGGTCTGCTGTAGGTCTGGTCTGCTGTAGGTCTGGTCTGCTGTAGTTCTGCTGTAGTTCTGCTGTAGTTCTGCTGTAGTTCTGCTGTAGGTCTGGTCTGCTGTAGTTCTGCTGTAGTTCTGCTGTAGGTCTGGTCTGCTGTAGTTCTGCTGTAGTTCTGCTGTAGGTCTGGTGTAGTTCTGGTCTGCTGTAGTTCTGCTGTAGTTCTGGTCTGCTGTAGGTCTGCTGTAGTTCTGCTGTAGTTCTGCTGTAGGTCTGGTCTGCTGTAGGTCTGCTGTAGTTCTGGTCTGCTGTAGTTCTGCTGTAGTTCTGCTGTAGGTCTGGTGTAGTTCTGGTCTGCTGTAGTTCTGCTGTAGTTCTGCTGTAGGTCTGGTCTGCTGTAGTTCTGGTCTGCTGTAGTTCTGCTGTAGTTCTGGTCTGCTGTAGTTCTGCTGTAGTTCTGGTCTGCTGTAGTTCTGGTCTGCTGTAGTTCTGCTGTAGGTCTGGTGTAGTTCTGCTGTAGTTCTGCTGTAGTTCTGGTCTGCTGTAGTTCTGCTGTAGTTCTGGTCTGCTGTAGGTCTGGTCTGCTGTAGGTCTGGTCTGCTGTAGTTCTGCTGTAGTTCTGCTGTAGGTCTGCTGTAGGTCTGCTGTAGTTCTGCTGTAGGTCTGCTGTAGTTCTGCTGTAGGTCTGGTCTGCTGTAGTTCTGCTGTAGTTCTGCTGTAGGTCTGGTCTGCTGTAGGTCTGGTCTGCTGTAGGTCTGCTGTAGGTCTGCTGTAGGTCTGCTGTAGGTCTGCTGTAGGTCTGCTGTAGTTCTGCTGTAGGTCTGGTCTGCTGTAGTTCTGCTGTAGGTCTGGTCTGCTGTAGGTCTGCTGTAGGTCTGCTGTAGGTCTGCTGTAGTTCTGCTGTAGGTCTGCTGTAGTTCTGCTGTAGGTCTGGTCTGCTGTAGTTCTGCTGTAGTTCTGCTGTAGTTCTGCTGTAGTTCTGCTGTAGTTCTGGTCTTCTGTAGGTCTGGTCTGCTGTAGTTCTGGTCTGCTGTAGTTCTGCTGTAGGTCTGGTCTGCTGTAGTTCTGCTGTAGGTCTGGTCTGCTGTAGTTCTGCTGTAGTTCTGGTCTTCTGTAGGTCTGGTCTGCTGTAGGTCTGGTCTGCTGTAGGTCTGGTCTGCTGTAGGTCTGGTCTGCTGTAGTTCTGCTGTAGGTCTGCTGTAGGTCTGGTCTGCTGTAGTTCTGCTGTAGTTCTGCTGTAGTTCTGGTCTGCTGTAGTTCTGCTGTAGTTCTGCTGTAGGTCTGGTCTGCTGTAGTTCTGCTGTAGTTCTGCTGTAGTTCTGGTCTGCTGTAGTTCTGCTGTAGGTCTGGTCTGCTGTAGTTCTGCTGTAGGTCTGGTCTGCTGTAGGTCTGCTGTAGGTCTGGTCTGCTGTAGGTCTGGTCTGCTGTAGGTCTGCTATAGTTCTGGTCTGCTGTAGTTCTGCTGTAGTTCTGCTGTAGGTCTGCTGTAGTTCTGCTGTAGGTCTGCTGTAGTTCTGCTGTAGTTCTGCTGTAGTTCTGCTGTAGGTCTGGTCTGCTGTAGTTCTGCTGTAGGTCTGCTGTAGGTCTGCTGTAGTTCTGCTGTAGGTCTGGTCTGCTGTAGGTCTGGTCTGCTGTAGTTCTGCTGTAGTTCTGCTGTAGGTCTGCTGTAGGTCTGGTCTGCTGTAGTTCTGCTGTAGGTCTGCTGTAGGTCTGCTGTAGTTCTGCTGTAGTTCTGCTGTAGGTCTGCTGTAGTTCTGCTGTAGGTCTGCTGTAGTTCTGCTGTAGGTCTGCTGTAGGTCTGGTCTGCTGTAGTTCTGCTGTAGTTCTGCTGTAGTTCTGCTGTAGGTCTGCTGTAGTTCTGCTGTAGGTCTGGTCTGCTGTAGGTCTGCTGTAGTTCTGGTCTACTGTAGTTCTGCTGTAGTTCTGCTGTAGTTCTGCTGTAGTTCTGCTGTAGTTCTGCTGTAGTTCTGCTGTAGTTCTGCTGTAGTTCTGGTCTGCTGTAGGTCTGCTGTAGGTCTGGTCTGCTGTAGTTCTGCTGTAGTTCTGCTGTAGTTCTGCTGTAGTTCTGCTGTAGTTCTGCTGTAGTTCTGGTCTGCTGTAGTTCTGGTCTGCTGTAGTTCTGCTGTAGTTCTGCTGTAGTTCTGCTGTAGGTCTGGTCTGCTGTAGTTCTGCTGTAGTTCTGCTGTAGGTCTGCTGTAGTTCTGGTCTGCTGTAGTTCTGCTGTAGGTCTGGTCTGCTGTAGGTCTGGTCTGCTGTAGTTCTGCTGTAGTTCTGGTCTGCTGTAGTTCTGCTGTAGGTCTGGTCTGCTGTAGGTCTGGTCTGCTGTAGTTCTGCTGTAGTTCTGCTGTAGGTCTGGTCTGCTGTAGTTCTGCTGTAGTTCTGCTGTAGTTCTGCTGTAGTTCTGCTGTAGTTCTGCTGTAGTTCTGGTCTGCTGTAGGTCTGGTCTGCTGTAGGTCTGCTGTAGGTCTGGTCTGCTGTAGTTCTGATCTCATGTTCTCTGATAGGTGGAGTCATGTTCACTGATAGGTGCTGCTAGGTGGAGTCATGTTCTCTGATAGGTGCTGCTAGGTGGAGTCATGTTCTCTGATAGGTGCTGCTAGGTGGAGTCATGTTCTCTTATAGGTGCTGCTAGGTGGAGTCATGTTCTCTGATAGGTGCTGCTAGGTGGAGTCATGTTCTCTGATAGGTGCTGCTAGGTGGAGTCATGTTCTCTGATAGGTGGAGTCATGTTCTCTGATAGGTGCTGCTAGGCGGAGTCATGTTCTCTGATAGGTGCTGCTAGGTGGATGTTCTCTGATAGGTGCTGCTAGGTGGAGTCATGTTCTCTGATAGGTGCTGCTAGGTGGAGTCATGTTCTCTGATAGGTGCTGCTAGGCGGAGTCATGTTCTGTGATAGGTGCTGCTAGGTGGAGTCATGTTCTCTGATAGGTGCTGCTAGGTGGAGTCATGTTCTCTGATAGGTGCTGCTAGGTGGAGTCATGTTCTCTGATAGATGGAGTCATGTTCTCTGATAGGTGCTGCTAGGTGGAGTCATGTTCTCTGATAGGTGCTGCTAGGTGGAGTCATGTTCTCTGATAGGTGCTGCTAGGTGGAGTCATGTTCTCTTATAGGTGCTGCTAGGTGGAGTCATGTTCTCTGATAGGTGCTGCTAGGTGGATGTTCTCTGATAGGTGCTGCTAGATGGAGTCGTGTTCTCTGATCGGTGGAGTAATGTTCTCTGATAGATGCTGCTAGGTGGAGTCATGTTCTCTGATAGGGGCTGCTAGGTGGAGTCATGTTCTCTGATAGGTGCTGCTAGGTGGAGTCATGTTCTCTGATAGGTGGAGTCATGTTCTCTGATAGATGCTGCTAGTTGGAGTCGTGTTCTCTGATAGGTGGAGTCATGTTCTCTTATAGGTGCTGCTAGGTGGAGTCATGTTCTCTGATAGGTGCTGCTAGGTGGATGTTCTCTGATAGGTGCTGCTAGATGGAGTCGTGTTCTCTGATAGGTGGAGTCATGTTCTCTGATAGGGGCTGCTAGGTGGAGTCATGTTCTCTGATAGGTGCTGCTAGGTGGAGTCATGTTCTCTGATAGGTGGAGTCATGTTCTCTGATAGATGCTGCTAGGTGGAGTCATGTTCTCTGATAGGTGGAGTCATGTTCTCTGATAGGTGCTGCTAGGTGGAGTCATGTTCTCTGATAGGTGCTGCTAGGTGGAGTCATGTTCTCTGATAGGTGCTGCTAGGTGGAGTCATGTTCTCTGATAGGTGCTGCTAGATGGAGTCATGTTCTCTGATAGGTGCTGCTAGGTGGAGTCATGTTCTCTGATAGGTGCTGCTAGGTGGAGTCATGTTCTCTGATAGGTGCTGCTAGATGGAGTCATGTTCTCTGATAGGTGCTGCTAGGTGGAGTCATGTTCTCTGATAGGTGCTGCTAGATGGAGTCATGTTCTCTGATAGGTGCTGCTAGGTGGAGTCATGTTCTCTGATAGGTGGAGTCATGTTCTCTGATAGGTGGAGTCATCTTCTCTGATAGGTGCTGCTAGGTGGAGTCATCTTCTCTGATAGGTGCTGCTAGGTGGAGTCATGTTCTCTGATAGGTGCTGCTAGGTGGAGTCATGTTCTCTGATAGGTGGAGTCATGTTCTCTGATAGGTGGAGTCATCTTCTCTGATAGGTGCTGCTAGGTGGAGTCATGTTCTCTGATAGGTGCTGCTAGGTGGAGTCATGTTCTCTGATAGGTGGAGTCATGTTCTCTTATAGGTGCTGATAGGTGGATGTTCTCTGATAGGTGCTGCTAGGTGGATGTTCTCTGATAGGTGCTGCTAGATGGAGTCGTGTTCTCTGATCGGTGGAGTAATGTTCTCTGATAGATGCTGCTAGGTGGAGTCATGTTCTCTGATAGGGGCTGCTAGGTGGAGTCATGTTCTCTGATAGGTGCTGCTAGGTGGAGTCATGTTCTCTGATAGGTGGAGTCATGTTCTCTGATAGATGCTGCTAGTTGGAGTCGTGTTCTCTGATAGGTGGAGTCATGTTCTCTTATAGGTGCTGCTAGGTGGTCATGTTCTCTGATAGGTGCTGCTAGGTGGATGTTCTCTGATAGGTGCTGCTAGATGGAGTCGTGTTCTCTGATAGGTGGAGTCATGTTCTCTGATAGGGGCTGCTAGGTGGAGTCATGTTCTCTGATAGGTGCTGCTAGGTGGAGTCATGTTCTCTGATAGGTGGAGTCATGTTCTCTGATAGATGCTGCTAGGTGGAGTCATGTTCTCTGATAGGTGGAGTCATGTTCTCTGATAGGTGCTGCTAGGTGGAGTCATGTTCTCTGATAGGTGCTGCTAGGTGGAGTCATGTTCTCTGATAGGTGCTGCTAGGTGGAGTCATGTTCTCTGATAGGTGCTGCTAGATGGAGTCATGTTCTCTGATAGGTGCTGCTAGGTGGAGTCATGTTCTCTGATAGGTGCTGCTAGGTGGAGTCATGTTCTCTGATAGGTGCTGCTAGATGGAGTCATGTTCTCTGATAGGTGCTGCTAGGTGGAGTCATGTTCTCTGATAGGTGCTGCTAGATGGAGTCATGTTCTCTGATAGGTGCTGCTAGGTGGAGTCATGTTCTCTGATAGGTGGAGTCATGTTCTCTGATAGGTGGAGTCATCTTCTCTGATAGGTGCTGCTAGGTGGAGTCATCTTCTCTGATAGGTGCTGCTAGGTGGAGTCATGTTCTCTGATAGGTGCTGCTAGGTGGAGTCATGTTCTCTGATAGGTGGAGTCATGTTCTCTGATAGGTGGAGTCATCTTCTCTGATAGGTGCTGCTAGGTGGAGTCATGTTCTCTGATAGGTGCTGCTAGGTGGAGTCATGTTCTCTGATAGGTGGAGTCATGTTCTCTTATAGGTGCTGATAGGTGGAGTCATGTTCTCTAATAGGTGCTGCTAGGTGGATGTTCTCTGATAGGTGCTGCTAGGTGGAGTCATGTTCTCTGATAGGTGCTGCTAGATGGAGTCATGTTCTCTGATAGGTGCTGCTAGGTGGAGTCATGTTCTCTGATAGGTGCTGCTAGGTGGAGTCATGTTCTCTGATAGGTGCTGCTAGATGGAGTCATGTTCTCTGATAGTCACTGTAGTCACTATTGTCAGTCTCTTTTCTCTTTCTCTCTCTTATCTCTCTCTCTCTTCTCTTTCTCTCTCTTATCTCTCTCTCTCTCTTCTCTTTCTCTCTCTTATCTCTCTCTCTCTTCTCTTTCTCTCTTATCTCTCTCTCTCTTCTCTTTCTCTCTTATCTCTCCATCTTTCGTATGTTTCTCTCTTCTCTCTCTTCTCTCTCTCACTTATCTCTCTCTATAATCCATTTATACGTTCTGTTGTTTGTCTGTTTTTAGACTGAAGCTGATTCAGTCTGACAGAACATTTGCATAAACACACGATACATGCTCTGAAACCAAGTTTATAACGTGTGTGTTTGTTTGTACTGACCTTCCCCCAATCCCCTCCCCTGCATCATAAGTACCAACATCCGGAAAATACACTATCTGACTGGTAATGTAAGTGCGTGTGTGTGTGTGTGTGTGTGTGTGTGTGTGTGTGTGTGTGTGTGTGTGTGTGTGTGTGTGTGTGTGTGTGTGCTCGCCAACATGTGTGTGTGTGTGTGGTCGCCAACATCCTCTCTTCCTCCTCTCTCTCCCTCCTCTCTCTCCCTCCTCTCTCTTCCACCTCTCTCTTCCTCCTCTCTCTTCCTCCTCTCTCTCCCTCCTCTCTCTTCCACCTCTCTCTTCCTCCTCTGTCTTCCTCCTCTCTCTTCCTCCTCTCTCTTCCTCCTCTCTCTTCCTCCTCTCTCTTCCCTCCTCTCTCTTCTTCTCTTCCTCCTCTCACTTCCTTCTCTCTCATTCCTTCTCTCTCTTCCTTCTCTCTCTTCCTCCTCTCTCTCCCTCCTCTCTCTTCCTCCTCTCTCTTCCTCTCTCTTCCACCTCTCTCTTCCTTCTCTCTCTTCCTTCTCTCTCTTCCTTCTCTCTCTTCCTCCTCTCTCCTCCTCCTCTATCTTCCTCCTCTCTCTTCCTCCTCTCTCTTCCTCCTCTCTCTTCCTCCTCTCTCTTCCTCCTCTCTCTTCCTCCTCTCTCTTCCTTCTCTCTCTTCCTCCTCTCTCTTCCTTCTCTCTCTTCCTTCTCTCTCTTCTCTCTCTCTCTTCCTCCTCTCTCCTCCTCCTCTATCTTCCTCCTCTCTCTTCCTCCTCTCTCTTCCTCCTCTCTCTTCCTCCTCTCTCTTCCTCCTCTCTCTTCCTCCTCTCTCTTCCTCCTCTCTCTTCCTCCTCTCTCTGCCTCCTCTCCTTTCTTATCTTTACTCTCCTCCTGTCTTTCTGAATCTTTCATGACGTCTGTTGTTTCTGCGTTCTTTTTATCACTCATTCGGTCTGTGTGTGTGTGTGTGTGTGTGTGTGTGTGTGTGTGTGTGTGTGTGTGTGTGTGTGTGTGTGTGTGTGTGTGTGTGTGTGTGTGTGTGTGTGTGTGTGTGGCGTGGGGGGGGGGGGGGGGGGCTCGATTCTGTGTTGAAGCTGATGTGACACGTCAGCATCTAAATTAAGGGCCTGACACAGATTCACTTCTGACACACACGCACACGCACACGCACACACACACACACACTTTCTAATTAGATTGGAGGAAAAAGCGAGAGACTGGAGGGTGAAGTACTAAGAATGACGATTGCATTAGAGGCAGTAGAGTTAGTATATTAGTATAGTCAGTATAGTGAGTACAGTTAGTTAGTATATTAGTATAGTCAGTATAGCGGGTACAGTTAGTTAGTATATTAGTATAATCAGTATAGTGAGTACAGTTAGTCAGTATAGTGAGTACAGCTATTCCGTATAGTCTGTATAGTGAGTACAGTTAGTTAGTATATTAGTATAGTCAGTATAGCGGGTACAGTTAGTTAGTATATTAGTATAGTCAGTATAGTGAGTACAGTTACTTAGTATATTAGTATAGTCAGTATAGTGAGTACAGTTAGTCAGTATAGTGAGTAAAGTTAGTTAGTATATTAGTATAGTCAGTATAGCGGGTACAGTTAGTTAGTATATTAGTATAATCAGCATAGTGAGTACAGCTAGTCCGTATATTAGTATAGTCAGTATAGTGAGTACAGTTAGTCAGTATAGTGAGTAAAGTTAGTTAGTATATTAGTATAGTCAGTATAGTGAGTACAGTTAGTTAGTATATTAGTATAATCAGTATAGTAAGTACAGTTAGTTAGTATATTAGTATAGTCGGTATAGTGAGTACAGCTAGTCCGTATATTAGTATAATCAGCATAGTGAGTACAGTTAGTTAGTATATTAGTATAGTCAGTATAGTGAGTACAGTTAGTCAGTATAGTGAGTAAAGTTAGTTAGTATATTAGTATAATCAGTATAGTAAGTACAGTTAGTCAGTATAGCGGGTACAGTTAGTTAGTATATTAGTATAATCAGTATAGTAAGTACAGTTAGTTAGTATATTAGTATAATCAGTATAGTAAGTACAGTTAGTCAGTATAGCGGGTACAGTTAGTTAGTATATTAGTATAATCAGTATAGTAAGTACAGTTAGTTAGTATATTAGTATAGTCAGTATAGCGGGTACAGCTAGTCCGTATATTAGTATAGTCAGTATAGTGAGTACAGTTAGTTAGTATATTATTATAGTCAGTATAGTGAGTACAGTTAGTCAGTATAGTGAGTAAAGTTAGTTAGTATATTAGTATAATCAGTATAGTAAGTACAGTTAGTTAGTATATTAGTATAGTCAGTATAGCGGGTACAGCTAGTCCGTATATTAGTATAGTCAGTATAGTGAGTACAGTTAGTTAGTATATTAGTATAGTCAGTATAGTGAGTACAGTTAGTTAGTATATTTGTATAGTCAGTATAGTGAGTACAGCTACTTAGTATATTAGTATAGTCAGTATAGCGGGTACAGTTAGTCCGTATATTAGTATAGTCAGTATAGCGGGTACAGTTAGTTAGTATATTAGTATAGTCAGTATAGTGAGTACAGCTAGTTAGTATATTAGTATAGTCAGTATAGCGGGTACAGTTAGTCCGTATATTAGTATAGTCAGTATAGTGAGTACAGCTAGTTAGTATATTAGTATAGTCAGTATAGCGGGTACAGCTAGTCCGTATATTAGTATAATCAGCATAGTGAGTACAGCTAGTTAGTATATTAGTATAGTCAGTATAGCGGGTACAGCTAGTCCGTATATTAGTATAATCAGCATAGTGAGTACAGCTAGTTAGTATATTAGTATAGTCAGTATAGCGGGTACAGTTAGTCCGTATATTAGTATAGTCTGTATAGTCAGTAGAGTTAGTGAATATACAGTACCAGTCAAAGTTTTGACACACCTACTCATTCAAGGGTTTTTCTTTATTTGTACTATTTTTCCACATTGTAGAATAAAAACGATCAAAACTATGAAATAACACACACGGAATCATGTAGTAACCAAACAGTGTTAAATAAATCACAAAATATTTTATAAAAATATTTTATATTTGAGATTCTCCAAAGTAGCCACCCTTTGTCTTGATGACAGCTTTGCACACTCTTGGCATTCTCAAATCAAATGTTATTTGTCACATACACATGGTTAGCAGATGTTAATGCGAGTGTAGCGAAATGCTTGTGCTTCTAGTTCCGACAATGCAGTAATAACCAACGAGTAATCTAATAATTCCACAACTACTACCTTATACACACAAGTGTAAAGGGATAAAGAATATGTACATAGAGATATATGAATGAGTGATGGTACAGAACGACATAGGCAAGATGCAGTAGATGGTATAGAGTACGGTATATACATATGAGATGAGTAATGTAGGGTATGTAAACATAAAGTGGCATAGTTTAAAGTGGCTAGTGGTACATGTATTACATAAAGATGGCAAGATGCAGTAGATTATATAGAGTACAGTATATACATATACATATGAGATGAGTAATGTAGGGTATGTAAACATTATATTAAGTGGCATTGTTTAAAGTGGCTAGTGATACATTTTTACATACATTTCCATCAATTCCCATTATTAAAATGGCTGGAGTTGAGTCAGTATGTTGGCAACGGCCACTAAGTGTTAGTGGTGGCTGTTTAACAGTCTGATGGCCTTGAGATAGAAGCTGTTTTTTAGTCTCTCGGTCCCTGCTTTGATGCACCTGTACTGACCTCGCCTTCTGGATGATAGCGGGGTGAACAGGTAGTGACTCGGGTGGTTGTTGTCCTTGATGATCTTTATGGCCTTCCTGTGACATTGGGTGGTGTAGGTGTCCTGGAGAGCAGGTAGTTTTCCCCCGGTGATGCGTTGTGCAGACCTCACTACCCTCTGGAGAGCCTTACGGTTGTGGGCGGAGCAGTTGCCGTACCAGGTGGTGATACAGCCCGACAGGATGCTCTCGATTGTGCATCTGTAGAAGTTTGTGAGTGCTTTTGGTGACAAGCCGAATTTCTTCAGCCTCCTGAGGTTGAAGAGGCGCTGCTGCGCCTTCTTCACAACGCTGTCTGTGTGGGTGGACCAATTCAGTTTGTCCGTGATGTGTACGCCGAGGAACTTAAAACTTACTACCCTCTCCACTACTGTCCCGTCGATGTGGATAGGGGTGTGCTCCCTCTGCTGTTTCCTGAAGTCCACAATCATCTCCTTTGTTTTGTTGACGTTGATTGTGATGTTATTTTCCTGACACCATATTCCGAGGGCCCTCACCTCCTCCTTGTAGGCCGTCTCGTTGTTGTTGGTAATCAAGCATACCACTGTAGTGTCTGCAAACTTGATGATTGAGTTGGAGGCGTGCATGGCCACGCAGTCGTGTGTGAACAGGGAGTACAGGAGAGGGCTCAGAACGCAGCCCTTCTCTCAACCAGCTTCATGAGGTAGTCATGAGGTAGTCACCTGGAATGCATTTTAATTAACAAGTGTGCCTTCTGTTGTGTCTTTGCTATCGTTAAATTGAAGACTTATAGTTTTTATCATATATTCCTGTAATTAGGGCTTACGCTATCACTTGAGTAATAACGTAACCAATTAACTATGAATTCGAGGGCACCAGGGAAAGTTGTTAGATTACAAAGTTATAATTTCCCAATATAACCTTTCAGATATTTTCATATCTGATCAATAGTCTTCTAATTAATGATTTATTTACTCTACCTCGTCAGTCTCATTCCAAACGTCGTACATCGTTGATTATCTGCACGAACCCAGTCTTCACTATGAGTCATCCATACATCAATTGTCTTAAATCATTTATTTATTACTAACTAATTCATTCACAGAAATGCATAAACAAACAAACAAACTTAAAATAGTTACATGAAATGATGGGAGCAATATACCCTAGTGGGCTGAACCGGCATGGCGGCTGTTAGACAAAGGGAAAGTTGCGTTCGACTAATAATTCACTACAGAGTCCATAACTATAACAATTGACATGCTAATCCTTACACATGAACGCTCACTCATTCGGGAACAATTGCAATCAATATATATATAGTTACGTTCAGTGTGTGTGTCGTCTTGATCGTCGGAGAGAAGTTCGTTTTTGTTGGAGTTATTGTGGAGAGTTCAGAGTGACATTCGTTATAGAATGGATGTTTCGGCGGTTGTCTTTCTTCGCGTTCAATGATACCGAATTCCTAGCTGCAGACTAGAAGTCAATATCAAAACTTGTTATTATTGGTATAAGAGTTTTACCACGTGGTATATTGACCTTCGTTCTCCCCATTGAGGATAAACATGGTCATAATGGTAATTTCCTAAGAGTTGGCTTTTATTCAGATAGCAGAGAGGGGTGGTCCCATGGTCTCTGACCCATACTGGGCTCAGGGCAGTCCTTGGATTTAGTTCAAATCAAAAAGGTATTTGTATTTTTCTTAATTAAACAGTCCAAAATCATATTACACAATTATACAAACAGTAGCATACTCACTCATTCATTTTATACAACAAACAGATGTAAACCTCATATCTGAGGTTATTATATAAACAGCGGTATGGTAATGTGGTCCCACAGTCTCACGTGAGTTTCCCACGTGGTGACCAATGGACATGTTAATAGCTGGACTCCCCACCGACCTTTAATACTTTTTCCGGAACATGAAATCTGTTCGTACCTCAAGTTCTGTGAGGTGGAAGAGAATTCCTTTGTCCTGAAAGTTTACCCTCTCTCTTAATACTGTTTAGCCATGAGGAGATCCTCAGGAATTTACAACGTCTCTCTGTGATCACAGCATGGGTTGAAGGAGGAAAGGGGGAGGCAGGGAGAGGGGGATGGGGTTTGCTATACCCACGCAGGCAACGTCATGACACTTCTTAAACGTTAATTTGTGGAATTGATTTGCTTCGTAATGCATTTGAGCCAATCAGTTGTGTTGTGACATGGTAGGGGTGGTATACAGAAGATGCCCTATTTGGTCAAAGGAAAATATGAAACATTTCAAGACCTTTGAAAATTTCTTCTGGCTCTCATGAGGACAGCCACAGGAAAGGAAGACCCAGAGTGACTATAGTCTCTCTAGTCAGTAAAGTCTCTATAGTCAGTATAGTCTCTATAGTCTCTATAGTCAGTATAGTCTCTATAGTCAGTTTAGTCTCTATAGTCAGTATAGTCTCTATAGTCAGTATAGTCTCTATAGTCTCTATAGTCTCTATAGTCAGTTTTGTATCTATAGTCAGTATAGTCTCTATAGTCTCTATAGTCTCTATAGTCTCTATAGTCTCTATAGTCTCTATAGTCATTTTAGTCTCTATAGTCAGTATAGTCTCTATAGTCTCTATAGTCAGTATAGTCTCTATAGTCAGTTTAGTCTCTATAGTCTCTATAGTCAGTATAGTCAGTATAGTCAGTTTAGTCTCTATAGTCAGTATAGTCTCTATAGTCTCTATAGTCAGTATAGTCAGTATAGTCAGTTTAGTCTCTATAGTCAGTATAGTCTCTAAAGTCAGTATAGTCTCTATAGTCAGTATAGTCTCTATAGTCAGTATAGTCTCTATAGTCAGTATAGTCTCTATAGTCTCTATAGTCGCTATAGTCAGTATAGTCAGTATAGTCTCTATAGTCTCTATAGTCGCTATAGTCAGTATAGTCAGTATAGTCTCTATTGTCTCTATAGTCTCTATAGTCTCTATAGTCAGTATAGTCTCTATAGTCAGTATAGTCGCTATAGTCTCTATAGTCGCTATAGTCAGTATAGTCAGTATAGTCTCTATAGTCTCTAAAGTCAGTTTAGTCAGTATAGTCTCTATAGTCTCTATAGTCAGTATAGTCTCTATAGTCTCTATAGTCAGTATAGTCTCTATAGTCAGTATAGTCTCTATAGTCAGTATAGTCTCTATAGTCAGTATAGTCTCTATAGTCAGTATAGTCTCTATAGTCAGTTTAGTCTCTATAGTCTCAATAGTCAGTAAAGTCTCTATAGTCAGTAAAGTCTCTATAGTCAGTAAAGTCTCTATAGTCAGTATAGTCTCTATAGTCAGTATAGTCTCTATAGTCAGTAAAGTCTCTATAGTCAGTATAGTCTCTATAGTCAGTAAAGTCTCTATAGTCAGTATAGTCTCTATAGTCAGTATAGTCTCTATAGTCAGTAAAGTCTCTATAGTCAGTATAGTCGCTATAGTCTCTATAGTCGCTATAGTCAGTATAGTCTCTATAGTCTCTATAGT
Organism: Salvelinus fontinalis; assembly: GCF_029448725.1. NCBI lineage: Eukaryota > Metazoa > Chordata > Actinopteri > Salmoniformes > Salmonidae > Salvelinus > Salvelinus fontinalis. The sequence goes on along the minus strand of NW_026600290.1, from coordinate 325,299 downwards.
CAGTATAGTCTCTATAGTCAGTATAGTCGCTATAGTCTCTATAGTCGCTATAGTCAGTAAAGTCTCTATAGTCAGTATAGTCTCTATAGTCTCTATAGTCAGTATAGTCTCTATAGTCTCTATAGTCTCTATAGTCAGTAAAGTCTCTATAGTCAGTATAGTCGCTATAGTCTCTATAGTCGCTATAGTCAGTTTAGTCTCTATAGTCTCTATAGTCAGTATAGTCTCTATAGTCTCTAAAGTCAGTTTAGTCTCTATAGTCTCTATAGTCTCTATAGTCAGTATAGTCTCTATAGTCAGTGTAGTCTCTATAGTCTCTATAGTCTCTATAGTCAGTATAGTCTCTATAGTCAGTATAGTCTCTATAGTCAGTATAGTCGCTATAGTCTCTATAGTCGCTATAGTCAGTATAGTCAGTATAGTCTCTATAGTCTCTAAAGTCAGTTTAGTCTCTATAGTCTCTATAGTCTCTATAGTCAGTATAGTCTCTATAGTCAGTATAGTCTCTATAGTCAGTATAGTCTCTATAGTCTCTATAGTCAGTATAGTCTCTATAGTCAGTATAGTCAGTATAGTCTCTATAGTGTTCTCTGTATAGTCTCTAGTGTTCTCTCTATAGTCTCTATAGTCAGTATTGCCTCTATAGTCTCTATAGTCTCTATAGTCAGTATAGTCTCTATAGTCAGTATAGTCTCTATAGTCAGTATAGTCTCTCTAGTCAGTATAGTCTCTATAGTGTTCTCTGTATAGTCTCTAGTGTTCTCTCTATAGTCTCTATAGTCAGTATAGTCAGTATAGTCTCTATAGTGTTCTCTCTATAGTCTCTATAGTCAGTTTTGTATCTATAGTCTCTATAGTCAGTATAGTCTCTATAGTCAGTATAGTCTCTTTAGTCTCTATAGTCAGTATAGTCTCTATAGTGTTCTCTGTATAGTATGATGACTTTGGCTTTGAAGAAAATACTTTAACTTTTCAGGCAAAACAGAAACTCCTTGAACCTGCAAAAACACCAGTGAACAGGACAGGGGTGGAGGGAGGAGGGGTTGAGAGGAGGTGTATTTCAGTGAGGAGAATGAGGGAGAGGTTGAGAGGAGGTGTATTTCAGTGAGGAGAATGAGGGAGAGGTTGAGAGGAGGTGTATTTCAGTGAGTGAGGAGAATGAGGGAGAGGTTGAGAGGAGGTGTATTTCAGTGAGGAGAATGAGGGAGAGGTTGAGAGATGCATTTCAGTGAGGATAATGAGGGAGAGGTTGAGAGGAGGTGTATTTCAGTGAGGAGAATGAGGGAGAGGTTGAGAGGTGCATTTCAGTGAGGATAATGAGGGAGAGGTTGAGAGGAGGTGTATTTCAGTGAGGAGAATGAGGGAGAGGTTGAGAGGAGGTGTATTTCAGTGAGGAGAATGAGGGAGATGTTGAGAGGAGGTGTATTTCAGTGAGGAGAATGATTGAGAGATTGAGAGGAGGTGTATTTCAGGGAGGAGAATGGGGGAGAGGTTGAGAGGAGGTGTATTTCAGTGAGGAGAATGAGGGAGGGGTTGAGAGGAGGTGTATTTCAGTGAGTGGGGAGAATGAGGGAGAGGTTGAGAGGAGGTGTATTTCAGTGAGGAGAATGAGGGAGAGGTTGAGAGGAGGTGTATTTCAGTGAGTGAGGAGAATGAGGGAGAGATTGAGAGGAGGTGTATTTCAGTGAGGAGAATGAGGGAGAGGTTGAGAGGAGGTGTATTTCAGTGAGGAGAATGAGGGAGAGGTTGAGAGGAGGTGTATTTCAGTGACTGAGGAGAATGAGGGAGAGGTTGAGAGGAGGTGTATTTCAGTGAGGAGAATGAGGGAGAGGTTGAGAGGAGGTGTATTTCAGTGAGTGAGGAGAATGAGGGAGAGGTTGAGAGGAGGTGAATTTCAGTGAGTGAGGAGAATGAGGGAGAGGTTGAGAGGAGGTGTATTTCAGTGAGGAGAATGATTGAGAGATTGAGAGGAGGTGTATTTCAGGGAGGAGAATGAGGGAGAGGTTGAGAGGAGGTGTATTTCAGTGAGGAGAATGAGGGAGGTGTTGAGAGGAGGTGTATTTCAGTGAGTGGGGAGAATGAGGGAGAGGTTGAGAGGAGGTGTATTTCAGTGAGGAGAATGAGGGAGAGGTTGAGAGGAGGTGTATTTCAGTGAGTGAGGAGAATGAGGGAGAGATTGAGAGGAGGTGTATTTCAGTGAGGAGAATGAGGGAGAGGTTGAGAGGAGGTGTATTTCAGTGAGGAGAATGAGGGAGAGGTTGAGAGGAGGTGTATTTCAGTGACTGAGGAGAATGAGGGAGAGGTTGAGAGGAGGTGTATTTCAGTGAGGAGAATGAGGGAGAGGTTGAGAGGAGGTGTATTTCAGTGAGTGAGGAGAATGAGGGAGAGGTTGAGAGGAGGTGTATTTCAGTGAGTGAGGAGAATGAGGGAGAGGTTGAGAGGGGGTGTATTTCAGTGAGGAAAATGAGGGAGGGGTTGAGAGGAGGTGTATTTCAGTGAGGAGAATGAGGGAGAGGTTGAGAGGAGGTGTATTTCAGTGAGGAGAATGAGGGAGAGGTTGAGAGGAGGTGTATTCCAGTGAGGAGAATGAGAGAGAGATTGAGAGGAGGTGTATTTCAGTGAGGAGAATGAGAGAGAGATTGAGAGGAGGTGTATTTCAGTGAGTGAGGAGAATGAGGGAGAGGTTGAGAGGAGGTGTATTTCAGTGAGTGAGGAGAATGAGGGAGGGGTTGAGAGGAGGTGTATTCCAGTGAGGAGAATGAGGGAGAGGTTGAGAGGAGGTGTATTTCAGTGAGGAGA